>NC_048299.1:26562763-26675884 GCF_013100865.1 Trachemys scripta elegans
AAAGTCACAGGTTACCCTGCTCACTCAGGAACTTTGCTTTCAAAGCCTCCCGGATGCACAGCGCTTCCCGCTGGTCTCTTCTAATCGCCCGGCTGTCTGGCTGTGAGTAATCAGCAGCCAGGCTAATTTCCTCAACCTCCCACCCCGCCATAAAGGTCTCCCCCTTGCTCTCACAGAGATTGTGGAGCACACAGCAAGCTGCTATAACAATGGGGATATTGGTTTCGCTGAGATCACAGCGAGTCAGCAAGCTTCTCCATCTCCCCTTGAGACGTCCAAAAGCACACTCCACCACCATTCTGCACTTGCTCAGCCGGTAGTTGAAGAGTTCTTTTTCAGTGTCCAGGGCGCCAGTATAGGGCTTCATGAGCCAGGGCATTAGCGGGTAGGCTGGGTCCCCGAGGATGACTATAGGCATCTCCACATCCCCAACAGTTATTTTGTGGTCCGGGAAGTAAATACCTTGCTGCAGCCGTCTAAACAGACCAGAGTTCCTGAAAACACGAGCGTCATGAACCTTGCCCGGCCATCCGACATTGATGTTGGTAAAACGTCCCCTGTGGTCCACCAGTGCTTGCAGCACCATGGAAAAGTAGCCCTTTCTGTTAATGTACTGGCTGGCCTGGTGGTCCGGTGCCAGGATAGGGATGTGAGTTCCATCTATGGCCCCACCGCAGTTTGGGAATCCCATCGCTGCGAAGCCATCTATGATCGCCTCCAAGTTTCCCAGGGTCACTACCTTTGGCAGCAGTACATCAACGATTGCCTTGGCTACTTGCATCACAACAACCCCCACGGTAGATTTGCCCACCCCAAACTGGCTCGCGACTGACCGGTAGCTGTCAGGCGTTGCAAGCTTCCAGAGGGCTATGGCCACTCGCTTCTGGACAGTCAGGGCTGCTCGCATCCGGGTGTCATTGCGCTTCAGGGCAGGGGACAGCAACTCACAAAGTTCAAGGAAAGTTCCCTTCCGCATGCGGAAGTTTCGCAGCCACTGTGATTCATCCCAGACCTGCAGCACTATGCGGTCCCACCACTCAGTGCTTGTTTCCCGTGCCCAGAATCGCCGTTTCACAGCATCAACATGACCCATTGCCACCGTGATGTCCTCGGCGCTGGGTCCCCTGCTTTCTGAGAGGTCTGTGCTACTCTCAGACTTCAGGCCATCACCGCGTTGACGTAGCCTCCTCGCCTGACTTTTCTGCATCTGCCTCAGGGCAACCTGTATGATAAGCTGCGAGGCGTTGAGAGCGGCCACAACTGCAGCGATGGTTGCAGCGGGCTCCATGCTCACAGTGCTGTGGCGTCCGCGCTGTCAATGACTGGAAAAGTGCGCGAAATGATTTCCCGCCGGCGCTTTCAGGGAGGGAGGGAGGGCGGGAGTGATGGACGGATGACGACAGTTACCCAAAAGCACCCTGGCCCCTTTTTTTTTTACCCAGAAGGCATTTGCGGCTCCACCCAGAATTCCAATGGGCGGCGGGGACTCCGGGAACTGTGGGATAGCTGCCCTCAGTGCACCGCTTCCAATGTCGACGCTTTCCCCGTTAGTGTGGACTCACAAAGTCGAATTACTGTCCTTAGTGTAATTCACACGTTCGACTTTGCAATATCGATTCCAAATATTCGATTTAAGTAAAATCGAACTACTCTCGTAGTGTAGACAAGGCCTAAGGTAAACTACACTAGAAAGCTAGGAGAAGCGAGTAGAACTTGTAATCAAGCCACTCGCAGTTCCGACAACCATCACAGGCGGTAAGAAGGAACTGAGAAGGGGCCAGGTCAGCAGGTTCATATATTGAGTGCCATGAAGGTGCCACTCCAGGGGGCTCCAAAGCTGACCCAACAGGAGCTGCTGGAGGAAAAATTTCTGGCAACTGTGCACATGTGCACACCTGATTGGAATGGACGTGAACAAGCACTCAAAGAAAAAACGGCGAAATCATCTCTAAACGAAGATCAGAGGGAAATGTGTTTATACATGTATACTAAAGAATAGAACTGTAAATGTAATGTTGAAATCTTATATGTAGATATATTTAACAGCAACAAAGGGTGGACGATCACTGGGGCTTTTTGGCTCCTGGAGAAGTGTAGGTAACGTAACTATGTGATGTGATAGACCCAGGCCAGTTGGGTACAGCAGAGTAGTAGAAGACAGATATACTGGCCACTGGAGAAGCAGTTTTCGGTTCCCTGCCTGACCAGAGCGGGGGCTGCTCCAGGCTAGGGAGGACACATGACTCCAGTTAGCCTGCAGAGAGTCAAGTGAGGCCGTTAAGCTAATGTGAACACCTGACTCTAATTACGGCCCCTCTGATACTGTAAAAAAAGCGAGTGAGCAATCAGGCTGGGGGAAGGAAAAGGGACCCAGAGGAAAGGAAGTATGGCTGAAGGGCTGGGTAATAAAGACACCCTCAAGCTACTGGAAGAGAGCCCTAAGGTAAAGGTGAAAAAGGTGTTAAGAGAGAGAAGCGGGAGAGCTGTGGGGAAGTGGCCCAGGGAAGTGTAGCAGCTCTGGCGGTGAAAGGTCGGCTGCCAACAGCTGCTGCCACTAGGGTTCCTGGGCCAGAACCTGGAGGAACCTGGGTTCCCCCCAAGCCACCACTACAGAAACACCTCCTGGGAGGGGAAGACAGGCCCCTCTTCTTGAATAAGCGTGTAGGGACAACAGAGACGGTGGGAGTTATCTCACCAACCTCCTTGCTGGCTTATGATGAAAAGGGCTCAGTAGACTGTAATCCTGGCCCTAGAGAGAGAAGGGCTACATGGAGGGTCGCAGTGCGCCTCTGAGGCTAGTATAAACCGCCTGGAAGCGCGGGACCCAAGGTCAGAGCTCTGCCACAGTGATAAGTACACTAGCTGGATACCTCTACAAAATATGACTGGCAATAAAAAAGTTAATGTTGATATTTAAATTGTCATAATTATATTTCAGTGTTAAAAGTCCATGGGGATGAGTCAGACAGCTCATGCCTTTGATCTGAGAATTCTTGTTTCAGGCTCTCTGTAGACTCAGGAAGACAACACTGCATTGATTTCTGATCTGTTAACCTTGAAACTGATTTTCACAGTCATGAAGGCTACAAATATTTTTTTTCAATGAAAGCTTAGATTTAGTAACACAGTTTTGCAGGAAAGAGTGTTTCTCATGACTCAGCTGAAGAAAAGCTACTTATGGTTTAGGCAATTATTGGCCATTATGCATCAGTGCTATGTACGTACACACTTGCTGGTGATGTGGTTTAACAGCTAAGAATGTTCTGCTCTCCCTCCATCACATCAAGGGCCACATGACCTTAAGAGTAAGAATTTATTATAATACTTTCCTTTGAAGAAGATTAATTGTAGCTGACATTTGCCCTTTGCAGCAGTGTCTAATAATTATATTATTGTTACACACTCTTACCTATTTTTCATAAGTCTCAGTTCCCTTTTGCGTGTTGCCTCTTCTGCTAGCTGCTGAGGGCTGTGCAAAGTTCCCGGTGAGGCTGCCATTACCACTCCTTGAGGCAAGGCTGTGGTGGGAGTTCGGATCTGGTAAGTTGGCATGTCTCCAGTGGCAGCTGTATTAAAGAAGAATAATTTTTACTTTATATAAACTTACCTGTCAAAATCTAACTGAAATAGCAGACGTCTGTTGATATGTTAATCAGGATCTCTATTACATCAAACATTTCATAGGCTTGTGTTGTGATGACACAAAAACTAACAAATACAACTAAGACTTCTGTCTATTTTGTAACACGTTACTTACACAACACATTTTAAAAGTAGTTTTATGTTTTTAACTTGGAATCAGTCCCTTTCTGATATTCTCCCTTTGTTTTATTAGTTTCTCTAATTTTTCATTCATTTCTAAATTGTTCTCTTGCTACTTTTATGACAAAAGCAACCTTTAAAATGTCGTTAAAGCTGGGTTAGTCTTAATGTATGTGGCATGTCTGACATTTAAAATTAATATACATTTAAATGTTGAGTGTCTCATACTTAAAAATAAGAGCAAGTTCTTGCTTGTAAATTTTGATATGTTTTCTATATCATTGCAGACCAAAGCGCATAACTTTCCCTAATCCAGCAGATGAATACAGAAGATCAAATTTCAGGTGCTATCACATAATCTCATTAAATTTTGTACTGCATTTCTTTAAAAAGAGTAATTCCAGTACACAAATAATGGAACAGTCCGTGAAATTCAGAAATGGGTTAAAAACAAAAAGGTAAAACTCGCCCAACACTCCACTTTTTTTGAGGGGAAAGGGGGAGAGAGAGAGACAGGTTGGGAAGATAAGATAAGTCAGTTATATGGAGGAAAATATAGAAAAAACTAAATGAATAAATAATTACCCTTCTTATAGCCTTCTTCCACATCTTTTCACACCAGTGGATCTTCTAAAGCAGTACTCAGAAATTGTGAAATGGGAGAAAAATAGATTTAAAATAATAGACTCTAGGAAGACCACACCAAAAATTCACTGGACATAGGTCACATTCAAGCAAGAGCGGATGGCCTTGTAAGTAAGGCACTGGACAGATTGGCATTCAAGAGATTTGGGCTCAATATTGGTCTCCCTGTGTGACCAACGGCAAGTCACTTAGCTCCTGATTTGGCAAGCTACTTAAGCACATTGATTTCGTTTCAGTTCACCATTTCTAAAATGGAATAATAATACTTCTGTGGTCTGACACTATATTTCTCATGTCTATTTAGATTGTCATTACTTAGTCTTTAGGGCAGGGATTGACTTTCACTGGATGCATCTTCATTAGGAAAAAGGTGCCATCTTAGCTTGAGTTAACTAGCATGAATCAAAATCCTAGTGAAGATGAGAACATTGTAATTTTTACTTGAATTTGCAGGTAACCCTAGACTTCCCCATAGTCATTAAGATCACCTGTTAACACCTGTGTAAACTACAAACTGCCTTTTATTTCACAAGGATTTTAACTCATGTCAGCTAATGCAAGATAAAAACACCTTTTTTCTCTAGTGAACATGCTGCCCCTATGTGTGTGTGTCTAGCACAACTGAGCCCTTATCTCAGTTGGGGCCTCTAGAGGATGCTACTGTAATTCAAATAAATAATGATAATAATGCCTTGACCAGGTCAGCATAATGTCTTTCCCTACCTAACAAATAGATGCCAGTGAGTTCTAAAAGCATGATGTTAGAGGAAAACAATTGTTTTGATCCAGCAAAGCTAGCAATTGGATCATTACACCAAAACTCAGACAAAGCCTCAACATTTTTTAGTTCACATCACAGTATATCAAAATAATGTGATTGTGCAGTAGAGTAAATCGCTTCAAAGCACTTTACAACACACTGAATTAAATTACATTTGAGCTGTGATTATTTCTATCTGCAAACCATTTTATATAATGTCTCAAAAAATTAGAATTGACCAGAAAGGAAATTGCCATTTTTCTTAAAGACAAGCTGCAAAAAGTGACATAAAGAGACGTACATGTAAAGTATATCCAGCTATTTTTCTATTCTTTATTAATTATTATTATTATTATTTGTTTAGCATCAAGAGCCTTTGGTGCTATACAATCCACAATAATAAATATAGTTCCTGTCCCCAAAGATATCACAGTCTAAAAGGCAGACCCAGAGAATGGGACACACTGGGAAATCCAGAGGAGGGGGTGGCTTTATTTGATTTGGGGTGGTGGTGGTGGTTGTGTTTAATTATAAATGAAAAACATGCTTCTTGTGAGACTCACAAAAAAGTGGGTTTTTAAGAGGAACTTGAGCGAAGACAGGATTACACTTGGAAAGCTGGTATGCGCAGCATTACCTACTACTCCTAAGGTGATATAGAAAAATGCACAGAGCCATGAAGGGAGAAAGGAAATTGTGTATTGAGACTGGAATCACTGTCAGAATGAAATGGTTAAGAGGGGACACAAGGCAAAGTTTAAGATTTAGGTGGGGATGGAGTTATGAAAAGTTTTGATGGGAAGATTGAGATGTTTTTGAAATGCTGATGTTTGGTACCATTCTAACCTATGTGAAATGTGCCCAGATTCCATAGTGATGGATGCCTTACAGATACCTGCAATAACTAATAAAATAATAATGATCCATGAAACATTGGAAGAGTGGAAGTGGAAAGCCTCAAAATAAAGAAAGTCATTCAGTTTATCATTTACTTTAAACTAATCTGTTTTTGTCTTTCTGGTCCTCCTGAGGTAGAGATTCACCAGCTCCTGCTCTATATGATGCTCCACCATATATTCTATTGGTGACTTCCATGGCAGGTATGATATCACCATCACAGAGAAAGTCAAAGCATCATATTGAATAGGAGTCAGTGAGACTATTTCAACAACCTAAAAGACAAAAGAAATAATATAATCTGAAATGCAGATGGACCCCTGCAAACATGTGAAACCCCATTGTCTTTAATGGTACTCTATGCAAGTGTAAGGGTTTAGTCTACCATACGAATCAGACTGCAGGATTTTATTAGAGAGGGAAGAATTACAGCCACAGTGATCTTTTTCTTCCTGAACAAAGTCCCAGAAAAATCTGATTCACAATAAAAGTATTTGCTCAATTCACTTATCTTAAAGAAATACAGTAATATTCATTATGACTTTATAAAGAAACCTAATGTAGATTGTAAATTCTTTTCACAAGACAGACCAAACTCAAATCAAACACTAAGGTCGGTGGTACGTATTGGTAACAGCCAAAGAGTGGGAACCAGGATAGTCCTATGGCTGACCCGTGCTCTCACTGCATTTCCCCAAGCAAGACACTTTCTCCTTAAGATTAAGCAAAATTAGTTAAGCAAACTGGGTAAAAAGCATTCACTGAAAGCCCTTGGGCTGTATCTGAGTTCAGGCACATAATTTACAAAATGACTAAACTACTAAAAAATCCCACCAAAGCAACATTTTAGCTTACCTTGTAAATCAACCTTATCTGGAGAATTTAATAAGACCAACATACTAGTAAAAATCCCTTTAAAAACAGGCTGTTGAAAAAATATTCTCTTGATGAGCACTAGAGAGTAGGCAGAGTCAAGTTCTTATAAAGGCTATCCAGGAAAAAGAATGTGACAGGCTATATATCCCTCCCCCTTTGTGAAGCATACCAATAACTACCTTATTAGAAGCATTTTTAACTTTTCCCCCATAAGCTTTCTAGTTTGCTCCTGAATAGCTGTTTGTGTGAACACAAGAACCTAAAATGTGGACGTAGAGAAGATATTTACACTTTTGGAGTAATAAAACAAAGTATATGAAATAGCTTTACTCAGCTAAGAGCAGAACGTAGACACAAGCTGCAACCTAGTTAACATTACAACTCTGCAGCGTTTGATGAAGCAGAAAGGAACTGACTAAATCACAGCATGACTCGGAGCTGACGTCAATGTGTATCTTGTTTGGAGTTTAACTTTTCCAGTTCCCCACTGCAACACGATTCCAGGAAATCTAATGACGTCAGCCTTTTGAACTCAATTAGCTGAGGAACAGACCATTTTAAACAGAGGAGGAAAAAACAAGCAGGCATTACAACATTCACAACACTCCAACTCTTTCAGATGCATTTGTGCTCCCTATTTTCTTTAGCAATGAATAGTAAAGGCTTATTTATATAACTGGAACAGTGCACATCTTTCACTTACAGCTCCACTTTAGTTTTGACAGGCTAAAGTAAGCTGATGTGATAGTTTATTTATTGCTAAACCAAAAAGCAACAGACCAGCTGCACATATTATTTATAAAGAAAAGAGACTACTGCAATGCAACAACAAAGATACACTGAAGAGTGCTATTAAAATGGTAAATTTACACTAAAATGCTGTATTAGCTAATGAGGAATAAAAATAATTGGCACCAATTTGTGCAACTTTGCACTGTAAAATTAAAGAGGTACTTCAACAAGTTCTAAAAACAAGTTCCACAGACTGCTAACTATGTAATCTTTTCTGGATTTCCAAATAAAGTATAGAACCTGCTATTTTAAAGACCCTGACAAGAGATTCCTACCTGTTTCATCTCCTGTTACAGCCATGATCAGCTTTTGCATATGGGATTCTCTTGTTGCTCTATCACAGCCCAACATGAAATGTTCCAAACTAGCAAGCATGTGCAGGATTACAAGCAGGAACACTGACATCACAATGACCTCACTGGCCTACCTCTGTCATTAAAATGCTTTGTCCTGGAACAGCTCACTAAAACTGCAGCCCAAAAAAACTGTTTTTGATGATAAAGGATCCTTTCATATTTCTGTAGCCTAGCTTTGGTTTATTCTAATTTACATATGTTCCTAATTTACAAACCACACTCATCACAGATCTACTTGTAAATCAGACTCAAAGACACATTGACAGCAAAGACTGATGGAAATTATTTCATAATCTTAGTATTGCCAATTCCAAAAATCATGAGTCAGATCCCTAAAAATAGTTAAATTAGACCAAAAATCAAGAGATTTTTTTAAAGAAGTGTAAATCATAATTTTTGGTCTGCCTTCTAATTTTTCAACTCTTTCTGCCCACACGCAACGTGTGTGACAATTATAGAATTGCCAACTTTTACAAATTTATAGTGAGTAAGGAGATTTTTTGTTCCCCTGGATGAAGCTTTTCCTAGAAGACTCAATTGAGACCAGGGCCCCATTGTGCTAGGCATTGTACAAAAAGATGGTAAGATACAGTCTCTGTCCCAAAGAGCCTACAATGAAGTACAAAACATAGAGATGAGTTTGTGACACGGCAACTCAAACCGGGGCTCACCAATCTTATTGGTACGGGACTAACAAACATTCATTAGATGGGAACAATCCTTGCTGAATGGGGAAGGACTCAAAATCATGACCTACAGGTGAAAGGCTCTGTAGCTCCTTAACAATGCCCTGAACCTCCTGTACTCCATTAGTACAAATGTTATACCTTTGAGAATGAGGCTTCTTTCTGGACCTTGTCCTTATAGAACACAGTGTAGGGCGGTTCTGAGGTAAGTGCCCTAATCTCAGAGACCCTACAGGCAGATGTTATTGCTAAGACCTTCCACAAGAGGAGAAGGAGGGAACAGGATGCCAAAGGTTCGAAGGGGGAGCCAGTGAGCCTAGACAGCATGAGATTTAAGTCCCATGGAGGGACTGGGTCCTGGATGTGAGGGTAGAGTTGGTTCAGAATTTTTCGAAATTGTACTGTCATGTCATGAGCGAAGACCAACCTGCCCTGGAATGAGGGATGGAAAGGGGAAATAATGGCCAAGTAGACCTTGGTAGATGAAAGAGACAGACTTTGGAGCTTGAGATGCAGGAGGTAGTCCAGGATTGACTGCAGCGAGGCCTGTTCAGGCCGAATACCTTGGTCCAATACCCAGCACATGAACCGCTTACATTTGGCCAAGTAGGTCACTCTGGTGGAGAGTTTTCTGCTGCCCAACAGGACTTGTTGGATATGGGTCAAGCATTCCTGCTCCTCCATATTTAACCATGCAGCAGCCAACCCATCAGGTGCAGTGCTGCCAGGTTGGGGTGCAGAAGACTGCCGTGGCTCTGTGACATCACGTCCGGCTGAAGCAACAACTGTAGCAGGGCATCCACCAAGAGGTCCAGCAGTGGGCTGGTGTGGCCAAGCCAGAACTCTGAGGATCACCTTTGCCCTGTCCTATATGATTTTCATGAGGACTCTGTGGATCAATGGCACTGGAGGGAAGGAATACATGAGTGCCCACAACCACGGGAGCAGAAAGGCGTCTGATGGAGAGCCTGTGTCGATCCCCCGAATCAAGCAGAAAACATGGCACTTTCTGCTCTGCCTGGATGCAAACAAGTCCACCCGAGGAGTCCCCCGTGTTTGGAAGATGATGCTGACCATCTCCAGGTGGAGTGACCATTCATGGTGAGATGAGCAGGTCCTGCTGAGGGGAACTGCCAATGTGTTCCTGGTCCCAAGGTGCCTGGCTGCGAGATGAATGGCACGATGAAAACAGAAGTTCCACAGCTGAATCGCTTCCTGGCAAAGGGCTGACAAGTGGGCTCCACCTTGTTTGTTGATATAGAACATTGCACCAGTGTTGTCTGTCAGGATCTAAACCACCCTGACCCTCAGATGAGGCAGGAAAGCTTGGCAGGCCAAGTGAACTGCTCTGAGCTCTCTGATGTTAATGTGGAAGGGGCGATTGTGACTCAACTAACGTCCTTTTATGCTGAGATCATCCAGGTGGGCTCCCCATCCCAGATCCAAGGCATTGGAGACCAGGGTTACTGATGGGGATATGGCCGCAAAGGGGACTCCCTCCAGCACCGAGACGGGATTTGACCACCATGCGAGTGACGACAGTATGTGGTCTGGTACCCTGACTATGCAGTCTATGTTGTGTCTGTTGGGGAGGTAGACCAACACCAGCAACACCTGTAGGGCCCTGAGATGGAGCCGCGTGTGCCAGACCATTTAAGTACAGGCTGCCAGGCGGCCCAACAATCTCAGGCACATGTGAGCAGTGGTGAGAGGTTTGGCTCACATGTACAAGATCAGAGCTGTCATGGCTCAGAAGCAGGTCTCGGAGAGAAAGGTTTTGGCCTGAGTGGAGTCGAGGACCACCCCACTGAACTCTATCCATTGCACTGGTATCAGAGTTGATTTTTCTTTATTTATCAAAACACCCAGATCACGACAGGTGGAACACACCAGATCGAGGTTCTTCTGCACCTGACCCTGAGATCAACCCTTGATGGGTTGCAGGGTCTTAGGCCCATCCAGTACCAGGTGCGGTGTATTCGGTACCAGTAGGACCATCAAGTCTTTAGCCACCTGGGCAACCTCGGGTGTTGCAGGCCCCAGTAGGAGCTGGACTCCCCTACCGCTCCCAGGAGTCGGAGGAAGATCCCTGGTTGGGCTAGAGGGTCTGACCACAGTGGCACCCCGTTGCAGCTCCATGGTGAGACCCCTTCCCCTCCTTGGATGGCGCTGGGGAGTTTCTTTTCTTTTGCCACTTTTTGAGCACTGGGGAGGGGGAATGGTGCCGGGAGGAACCTGGTGCCGGCGGAGTGCTCTGCACTGACGCTGAGGTGCTGGGCACACAGTCCAATCGGGAAAGCTCCAACACCAGGCAAAGTGCAGCCTCCATGGGGAGGGCTTTCAGGCAGATGACCCGCTCTTTCTGGGTTCTGGGACAAAAGTTCTTACAAATCCTGCACTTCTCCTTTATATGGGACTCTCCCAAGCACTTCAAACAGCTGCTGTGGGGGTCACTAACAGGCATAGGCCTGTTGCGTGATGAACATGGTTTGAAGCCCAGGGAATGGGGCATGCCCTGCTCTGGGGTGAAGTCCCTGCTGGGACTCTAACTAGTAAACTAACACCTAACACTTAACATTTAATAGCTAACTAACTATCTGAGAACTATATACAAAGAAGACAGTCAATGGGCTGTTAGAAAAACCGCTAACACTCTTGCGAGGCAAGACAAGGCACTCCGACCAACCGTCACGGCGGGTAAGAAGGAACTGAGAGGGTGTGTAGGACTGGTAGCGCCTAATATACAGATGCATGAGCACGGCACTCCAGAGGGCGCCACAGCTGGCCCTATGGATATCGCTAAGGCAAAAATCTCCAACAACTGTGCACGTGGGTACACACACACACCTAGAATGGAATCAACATGAGCAAGCACTCAAAGAAGAATTCTTAATTTCATTTTATTTACTCCAATTACACAGCAACTTCCAATCAAACTCAAACTGCAGCACTCCACTCTTGACCTACTATGAAACACTATCTCACAAGGCCTGGACAAAAGTGTACATATGAACCAGCAATGTCATCATGCTCTTCCCTCATTACTATATTTCCTCTAAAGTACATAAACATTTATTTTCAAATGAGAGTTGCTGCCCTTAGTGAGCAAACCAACCCACTCTTCTCCTAACACTAACTTTCTCAGTTCCTTTTATTAGTATTTCTTCCACTGATTTAACATCACCATAATGTGCGCACCAACAAAAAGCACTTTGTGAAAAAATCATTTGTATAAATCTAAAATTTAGTAGATCTCAAAATATACCTTGCACAACAACTTGGCTTCCAGGTACAAAAAACTGCTGTGTGCCATCAGGTGTTTGTGCTGCATATTGCACAATGGTAGCACCTGGCTGAGGAGCTCCTGAATTTGTCATTGTTAATGTCTGCAGTCCCTGGACGCCATCAGATGCTGGATTAGAAATCTGGATTGCTCCACCTTGGGCTATGGCAACTAAACGCAAAAAGAAAAAAACAGATTATGCAATAGAAACAAATATATACAACATATTATACTATATTTACCACTTTTGGAAGAAAGTTTTTTTTCATCAGATAGGGACTTCCAATCATCTCTGTGCTTAAAGAAATTTGCAGAACTAACACTATGGCATGGCATGCTGAATTAATATACACCTCTACTCCGATATAATGCTGTCCTCGGGAGCCAAAAAATCTTACCGCGTTATAGGTGAAACCGCGTTATATCGAACTTGCTTTGATCCACCGGAATGCGCAGCTCCCCTCTCCCCCGCCTCCCCGGAGCACTGCTTTACCGCGTTATATCCAAATTTGTGTTATATCGGGTCGCATTATATCAGGATACAGGTGTATTTTTAAAAAACTGTACCAGCCTCTTATGTGCCATTCTCCTATTTTGTATTATTCACTTTTTGGGTCAATCACATGGAGAATGCACTACTTCACCCATTTTTTTTTTCAGTTTTTAATCCCAGCAACTCTAATATTTCCATAATAATTTCCATATAAGACTGATAAAGACAAAGCATCAAGCTCTTGGGGAAATGGAGTAAGAAGTTGAGGGTAATTATAACAGATGCAACAGGAAAAATAAAAAGGCATTCAAATTTATCCTGACCCTTCCATAACATGCAAAATACTGGGGATCAGGAGGAAGGGAAAAGGGTACCTTTCCCTGGAACTCAAAATCTTCCTCCTTTTCTCAAGTTAGGATGTCTAGGTTTAGGCTTATTGCACTTTAAGGTTCTCTATATGAGAAAAGGCTGGAAAATTTTGTTTTGAAATACCAAAATGTGAAAATAAGAATCTATTATCATGCAGTCAAAAATATGAAAGAAAATGTATGTATACATTTTGCCCATATCAGCTTGATTAAACTCTTCCATGTGACTCACAGAATATTCAGCATAGTAAGTGTTTTGTAAAAATCAAATTCATTGAAGGGTTACATGCTAATTTCAGCAGAAGTTCACAAATACTCATTTAAAAACAGGTTTCAGAGTAGCAGCCGTGTTAGTCTGTATCCACAAAAAGAACAGGAGTACTTGTGGCACCTTAGAGACTAACAAATTTATTAGAGCATAAGCTTTCGTGGACTACAGCCCACTTCTTCGGATGCATATAGAGTGGAATAAATATTGAGGAGATATATATACACACATAGAGAGAGCATGAACAGGTGGGAGTTGTCTTACCAACTCTGTCCACATATCTATTCAAGTGACATTATCATAGGACCTAATCACATCAGCCATACCATCAGGGGCTCGTTCACCTGCACATCTACCAATGTGATATATGCCATCATGTGCCAGCAATGCCCATCTGCCATGTACATTGGCCAAACTGGACAGTCTCTACGCAAAAGAATTAATGGACACAAATCTGACATCAGGAATCATAATACGCAAAAACCAGTGGGATAACACTTTAACCTGTCTGGCCATTCAATGTCAGACTTGCGGGTGGCTATCTTACAACAGAAAAACTTCATAAACAGACTCCAACGAGAGACTGCTGAGCTGGAATTGATATGCAAACTATTCACAATCAACTCAGGATTGAATAAGGACTGGGAATGGCTGAGCCATTACAAACATTGAATCTATCTCCCCTTGTAAGTATTCTCACACTTCTTATCAAACTGTCTGTACTGGGCTATCTCGATTATCACTTCAAAAGTTTTTTTTCTCTTACTTAATTGGCCTCTCAGAGTTGGTAAGATAACTCCCAACTGTTCATGCTCTCTGTATGTGTGTATATATATCTCCTCAATATTTTTCCACTCTATATGCATCTGAAGAAGTGGGCTATAGTCCACGAAAGCTTATGCCCCAATAAATTTGTTAGTCTCTAAAGTGCCACAAGTACTCCTGTTCATTTAAAAACAGGAACATATCCACTAACTTTTATAATACCCTCTTAGAAACACCATTTAAGGAGTACCCATTCCCCAGGAAGAAGTAAATGCTCTTTCTATGCAGGTATTTAAACTGCACACATCACCAAAGTATTTAAATGTTGCTGTTTGATAGTACATAAAAATCTATTATAAGCATAGCAATGTTGCCAGCTCATGATTTTACTGTGAGACTTATGTTACTTGGTGTGTTTCTTAAAGTCTCAGCTTCTGGAGTCATATGAGTTCAGGAGAATCTCAGCTTTCGTTATTTTTAAAAAGTAATTTTTTGCCCCTCGTGGTTTGGAGAAAAGCTGTAAAATGTGAAACCTAAAGTTTCAAAAATTATAAGATAAATAAAAAGATATTTATTATTTTTAATCTTATGATTTTTAAATTTATTAGATGATTTGGGGGGTCCCGACTTGTGATTTTTGAATGCCCGAGGTCAGCAATACAGGATGTTTTTCTTTAAAATGCAACACAGTGCATTAAGCCTAGCCCATATCAGAGGGCCTTCAATTACTGACAGTTGATCTAAACACAAGGTACACATACTGGTACTTCTGAAAGGTAGGGGTGTTTGTATTCCTGTTTGTTTGCACAAAGGGCCAGATATGGCAGTGCAGGTGCCCTATAGCTAGCTTATAGAGTTTTGGAAAATTCCCCCTGTATAGAAAATCGGGTGAAGCAGCTGGCCTTGCATGAATCATTGAATCATAGAATATCAGGGTTGGAAGGGACATCAGGAGGTCATCTAGTCCAACCCCTTGCTCAAAACAGGACCAATCCCTAGACAGAGCTTTGCCCCAGATCCCTAAATGGCCCCCTCAAGGCCAATGCGCAAACCACTGAGCTATCCCTCCCCTCACATGGTTCAATCCCACATCCAACCTGACTCTAGCACAGCAAGTCCCCACAGGATATTCTATATTTCACAAGCCAAGACAGACTCCAGAAAGCACCAGAAAAAAGAAAGGAGGTGGAATAGCAGTCCTGCTCCCCGCCACAGTTGCCAACTTTCACATGGTAAATAAGTACCCCAACTTTCACAATAAGACAAAAATCAAGCCAATCCCTAAGAACCCCAACACTCTATGTGATTAGATCCCCCCAGCGTGCAGTCTGGGACCCCGGTGGGCCCGCTGTGCACCCCGACTCTCTCCCCCCCTTGCCCCTGCTTGCCAGGAACTGATCAAAAAAAGAAGCAACAAGCTACAAGCTACAAGCCAAAAACTAGCCAACAAGCAACTCACAAGCCAATTAAGCCAAAAACAAGTCCACTTTCTGTGTTTTTTTCACGGGTTTGGCATGTCTGCTCCCCACAAGTCTGGGATGCACAAGATGTTCCATCCGAGAAACAATACATTTGAGCGCATCCATAAGACCAGTGAGATGAAGAACCAGAGGTACCTAGGGCTCCTGGAGCTGTACAATTCCTCCAATGGAAAGCCTGCCAACTTCCTGCAGGATCATATAGAGCTGCTGCCCAGCATGATATTGGAAGCTCCCAGATTCCTTGTCCTTCACAACCTCAACATTCACAATCTCAATTATACATATTATAGTCTCATGGCTTACATGGAAACCATGGGATTCTCCCAGGCAATCTCTGGACCTATGAATGCAGCCAGAGATAAGTTGGATCACAAGCCCTGGACTGGCCACTGGAAACTTCACCAGCATACCAATCTCCTGATCCAATCAATCATCACCTCATCCAGGCAGAGATCAGACCCTTCTCTCCTTCCCATCAGGTGGTGACCAACCAAAGCTGGTCCTCCCCTGAAAACTCCTGAACACCCTAGGTTTTCCATTCATCCCAGGAGAACAAGCCACCTAAACACAAGGTCAAGGTGCAAATGAGTTTGTACAACAGTACAGTACCGTGTTATTCACTACTATCAACAGCTTGACCCAAGCCGTCCCTTCGCACAGACAAAAATGATCACTATGGGTCACAGATGAGCTATGGCAGATAAAGAGCGTATCTAGAAAGGCAGAATGCCAGTGATGCAAAAAACATTTTGAATTCTCCACCATAGCACAAAATAACACTTACAAGACTATGCCACTGCAGTAAAGATGGCAAAATGAGCCTTCGACTCCTCTAGAATCAATGTGGCAGAATCAAGGCCTACAGAGATATCTTGCATAGTGAACTGCCTAATCAACCCAGACTGCTTAGCCTGAATATCCAAATACTAAAGCTGTGAAGAACTGTCAACATACTTTAATTATAAGATTAACTGAATACATACATACAGCTAACTTGGAAAGAAAATTCTACCCCTAACTAGATTGCATTATCCTCCCATCACCCATGACTGAGTTTGGTCCCATCACACATGCCAAAACTCAAGAAACCCTGAAAAAATATTAGAATCACAATCAGTGAAGCAGATCTATTTCCCTCCTGACCTGTAAAAGCCAGTGAAGAACTCTTAAGCAAAGTACTAATGGAAATAGTCAATGCCTCTTTCAGAGAAGCACATCTACCAAACTCCTAGAAAAATACAATAGTTTGCCCAATTCTCAGGAAGCCAACACTCAGCCATGAAGATCTTTCCAACTATTGTCCCATCTCCAATCTCCTATTTCTGGGCAAAATCATTTAGAAAATAGTGACCATTAAGCTCTAGCAACATGTGACAGCAGTCAATATCCTGGATACCTCACAATCAGGGTTCAGATCAGGACACACCACAGTGAGGGCTCTAGTGGCACTACAAGATTACCTCCTCATGGCCATGGACACAGGTAAGGTCAACATGCTTATACATGCATCCAACGAAGTGGGTATTCACCCACGAAAGCTCATGCTCCAATACGTCTGTTAGTCTATAAGGTTCCGCAGGACTCTTTGCTGCTTTTACATGCTTATACTGTGGACCTCTCTGCACACTTTGATACAATGGACTGCAAAGTAGTACTAACACATCTATATGGTGTAGCAGGAGTAAATGGCCAGCAGTATAGACTCCTATTGTTTCTCTCCAACAGAACTCAGAGAGTGCAGATAAACAACTGCTCCTCCTCTCCAGAGGCCTCACCTGTGAGGTCCCACAGGGATCCATACTATCCCCACTTCTCTTCAATACTGGGAGAGATAATGAGACATCACAGGCTTAGTTGCCAACATTACGCCAATGCCACTCAACTCTCTCTCTCTCATTCTCAGCTGAGGTAACCACTACCTCTACTAACATGTCAGAATGTATACAGGAAATTAATTCTTGGATGAAGAGCAGCTGGACTGAACTGAACCCAGTCAAGACTGAAGTGATGCTGGACAGATAGGGCAAATATTTCCAAGAGCTGATCAAGATGTTGTCTCCACCTTCCATCGAAGACATATAGTCCTCATTCATCAAAGGGGTGCAAAAGCATACAGCCTCTCAGCATCCTGTTTGACTCTCTGCTAAGCTTGGTAGCATTAGTTGCCAAAAATGACTTTTTTTTTAACCTCCAGTTTGCTAGGAACCTTCATCCCTTCCTCCATCCTGCCCACCCTGAAATTGACAAAGGGGAAGTGGCCAGGGAATCTTTATGTTGTGTCAATTCTTGGCTGACATAACAGCTCCTTAGGATTGTAGGTGGCTGGAATGAAGTGATAAACTCGCTGAGGATCTGTGCTTAAAAGCTCACGCCCCAAAAGGAAGTAGTTAGGCAATATCGTATCTTTTTTATAAAACAACAGTAAATTCCAAATGGTCAAACCTAAAATTTCAACTGCCAGTATTTAGCACTAACTGACCATCACTACTACAACTTGGATTGACTCTCAACTCTAACTTTTCTTTCACATGACAATTCTGACAAAAATGAGAAGCATCTCAAGAAACATTTTGCTATAACTCCCTTGAGCAAAGGTAGATCTAATATACTGAGTTCACTGCAATAAAAGGTGAATGGGATTTTGTTTTAAAGTTTTTGTCCTTTTCACATACAATGAAAAACTTTTTCAGATCTAGTTAATGAACTATTAAATTATGGAGTAAGAAAACTGCTTGCAAAACGATACAGCTTCAAAAACAGAGACCCCAAATCAGACTCATCATCGCATATGAAGGTTGGTATATGCTTTCCTTGAACAGTGCCTAATATTGAAGCATACGGCTGCAAATGTATTTAACAAATACTGTACGTGAAATCAGTCTAAAAATGCAGAACATGTTCTAAGCTATCAGCATGATTTCTTATTTGAGGGAAGAACAGCATGCATCAGGATGCTTCTAGATCAGGCTCATGCCAAAGCCTTTTTAAAATTAGATTAAATAAGATTTAGTTAAATTTCTTATGGACTCTGCTAATTCAAGCAGACAATGGTGATACATTTCTTTTGCTTATTGCAAAGTAGATGTCTTACTGAACAAATATTCCAATTAAAATAGAGAAAAACGCCTGCACTACTAGTCAGTACAGTTTTGGCAAATTATAACAAAGGAAAGTGATGTGCGATTACAATTTAAAAAATTCTTGTTACTAGAATTTGCACTTAATTTCATGTTAAAACATTAAATTTCTTTAAAAAACTCACTACACAGTCACAAAAATAAAGTTTTAAAGAGTTCTTTCAGATTAGACACAAGAGTGATCCCTGAGCCCAAAGAGGGAGGATGGCCAACTGGAGAGTATTTTCTCCAAAAAATCCCAAAATGAAAGTGGAAAAACATGGAGTAGACTGATGCAAGAATGCCCAGGAGTGCTGCTGACTTCCTGAAGCCCAGGAGGTGGAGATCCTGATTAATGAAAGCATGGGAGTTCTTCGGGCTTTACTGAAGACACCTCAGACCTTAGTCACCAGGAAGAAGACAATGATGTGACTAGTGAAAACACAGGTCCCCAGATTGCCTGGCTACTGAGTTAAGATGTTTTAACTCCCAGTTCATCACAAACCTGTAGGAATGAATATTCATTGTATGTCTGTAACCATTTTTTTTAAAATGGAGATATCCTATCTCCTAGAACTAGAAGGGACCCTGAAAAGTCATTGAGTCCAGCCCCCTACCTTCACTAGCAGGATCAAGTACTGATTTTGCTCCAGATCCCTAAGTGGCTCCCTCAAGAATTGAACTCACAACCCTAGGTTTAGGAAACCAATGCTCAAACCACTGAGCTATCCCTCCCCCCAATACCTTGCCACAGACCCTATGAAGTTCCCCTTGTATGACAAAGTTGATAAATGT
This sequence comes from Trachemys scripta elegans, assembly GCF_013100865.1. NCBI lineage: Eukaryota > Metazoa > Chordata > Testudines > Emydidae > Trachemys > Trachemys scripta. The sequence goes on from NC_048299.1 coordinate 26,582,107, forward strand.
CGCATTGCAACTAGAACCAACCCAACCCAAAACTAATAGACCCGTGATATTTAAGACAAAAAAATAATTTTGGCATTAATGTTGGCTACATGATTTCTGACATGGGAACATAGTTAAGAAAAGTACAAGTTGCAAAACATGACCCCAAAGGAATTTTTACACAGAAAGAAGATTTATTCTTTGTAGCACTCAGTAATAGTATTTTATACTAATTCTTGAGGCTAATGAAAATATTTAACCCTTCACACATAAGGCCCAATTCTGTTTCCATTCAGATCAGCATCCAAATTCATATTGACTGCAACAAAGCAAAATTGAACTATAAATCATGTAGAGCTTCTTTTATATGTACTGAAAGTTGCTGCATAGCATAAGTAATAATTGAATTTGTGTTTTATTTCCAAATGCAGACAGTTTCTTCTGACACTTATTTTCTTTTCAGTCTTGGACACATTCAACAACTCTATTGCTTTGTGTTTTGCTACTTCCATTCCTTCAAGCCTATCCAGGTTTTCCTGAAAAGGCTACATTTTGGAATGAATTCTTCACATTTTTTAATATAACTTCAAAGCTGAGTCTCTTGACAAAACTGTAGTTTGGTCATGACAACCCAAAATGAAAAGCTGAACACAACTAATAAATACACTCTCCAGTTGAGTGGTACAAGTTGTGAGCAGCTCCCAAGAGGTCCTAAGCACTACTGTTGCAGTCACTGGGTATTAAGGACTCAGCATCTAGCAGGAGTGAGTATCAATGCCCTTACTTTTTAGACCCAATGGATTTAAGGATTCTACAGCAGGGTTCTCAATCTTTTTTCTTTCTAAGCCCTCCCCCCTTCCCATGCTATAAAAACTCCACGGCCCACCTGTGCCACAACAACTGGTTTTCTACATATAAAAGCCTGGGCCGGAATTAGGGGATAGCAAGCGGGTCAATTGCCTGGGGCCCTATGCCACAGAGGCCCCCACAAAGCTAAGTTGCTCAGGCTTCGGCTTCAGCCCCGGTGGCAGGGCTCAGGGACCTGGACTTCAGCCCCATGTGGTGGGGCTTCAACTTTCTGCCCTGAGCCCCAGCAAGTCTAACACTGGCACCAGGGCCAGCTCTAGCTTTTTTGCACACAGGCAAAAAAGCCTCCCGCCGCCCCCGGCGGGGAGCGTGGCAGGGGAGGGCGCTGAGCCCGGCTGCAGCCCCGCTCTCCCCGGCCGGCCGGAGCGCCGGGAGGAGGGCGGAGAGCCAGGCCGCAGCCCTGCTCTCCCTGGCTGGCCGGAGCGCCGCCCCTCTCCAGGTGCCGCCCCAACTACGTGCTTGGTCGGCTGGTGCCTGGAGCCGGCCCTGACTGGCACTGTTTGGCGGACCACCTGAAACCTGTTCGCAGCCCCCCATGGGGCCCCAGACCCCTGGTTGAGAAAAGACGGTTACTCACCGTTGTAACTGTTGTTCTTCGAGATGTGTTGCTCATATCCATTCCATTAGGTGTGTGCGCGCCGCGTGCACGATCGTCGGAAGATTTTCTACCCTAGCAACACCGGCGGGTCGGCTGTGGAGCCCCCTAGAGTGGCGCCTTCATGGCGCTGAATATATACCCCAGCCGACCCGGCGCCCCCTCAGTTCCTTCTTGCCGGCTACTCCGACAGTGGGGAAGGGGGGCGGGTTTGGAATGGATATGAGCAACACATCTCGAAGAACAACAGTTACAACGGTGAGTAACCGTCTTTTCTTCTTCGAGTGCTTGCTCATATCCATTCCATTAGGTGACTCCCAAGCCCAACTTAGGTGGTGGGGTCGGAGTGAGACATTGCTGTGTGCAAAACCGCTGATCCGAAAGCAGCATCGTCTCTGGACTGCTGCACTAGTGCATAGTGGGCTGTAAATGTGTGGACTGATGACCAAACCGCTGCTCTACAGATGTCCTGGATCGGAACTTGTGCCAGGAAAGCCGTCGAGGAAGCCTGGGCCCTCGTGGAGTGAGCGGTGAGGTGCAGTGCTGAGACACCTGCCAGGTCATAGCAAGTCCGGATGCAAGACGTAATCCAGGAGGATAGGCGTTGTGAGGAGACCGGTGAGCCTTTCATTCGGTCGGCCACTGCAACGAAGAGTTGCGTCGTCTTTCTAAAGTGCTTTGTGCGGTCAATATAGAAGGCCAGGGCCCTGAGTACGTCCAGGGAATGCAAACGTTGATCCTGGCGAGTGGCATGTGGTTTAGGATGAAAGACCGGGAGAAATATATCTTGGTTGATATGAAATGGGGAAACCACCTTAGGGAGAAAGGCAGGATGTGGACGAAGCTGCACTTTATCCTTATGAAAAACTGTGTAAGGGGGCTCAGATGTAAGCGCCCTGAGTTCAGAAACGCGCCTTGCTGAGGTGATGGCTACGAGGAAGGCTGTCTTCCAGGATAGGTACAGAAGTGAACAGGTGGCCAGTGGCTCGAATGGAGGACCTGTGAGCTTGGAGAGAACCAGGTTAAGGTCCCACGTTGGAACGGGCTGACGTTGTTGTGGGTACATCCGGTCTAAGCCCTTGAGGAATCTAACGACCATCGGGTTAGAGAATACCGAGGACGCGAGTTCCCCTGGGTGAAAGGCCGATATAGCGGCCAGGTGAACTCTAATTGAAGATATCGCCAACCCCTGCTGTTTTAGGGCGAGGAGATATTCCAAAATGAGAGGAATAGGTGCCTGCAACGGGGACGTGGCTCGTTGTTCGCACCAACAGGAGAACCGCTTCCACTTGGCCAGGTACGTGGTCCGTGTTGAGGGCTTCCTACCGCTCAGCAGAATCTGTTGGACAGAGTGCGAGCACTGCTGCTCTGCCTGGGTGAACCATGGAGCAGCCACGCCGTGAGGTGGAGTGATTGTAGGTCGGGGTGACGCAGCCGGCCGTGGTCCTGAGAGATGAGATCCGGACATAATGGAAGCGGGATCGGTGTCCGAACCGAGAGTTCCAACAGTGTGGTGTACCAATGTTGTCTCGGCCACGCTGGAGTGACCAGAATTACCTGTGCCTGGTCTCTGCGCAATTTGAGCAGTACCTTGTGGACCAGAGGAAACGGAGGAAAGGCATAAAACAGGTGGTCTTTCCAGGGAAGGAGAAACGCATCCGAGAGGGAGCCCGGAGCTCGACCTTGCAGGGAGCAGAACACGTGGCACTTCCTGTTGTCTCGAGATGCAAACAGGTCTATCTGGGGAAACCCCCACTTCTGGAAGACGGAATGTATGATATCCGGACGGATAGACCACTCGTGCGTCTGGAAGGACCTGCTGAGTTGGTCCGCTAAAGTGTTCTGGACTCCAGGGAGGAACGATGCCGTGAGATGGATTGAGTGGGCGATGCAGAAGTCCCACAGGCGAATGGCCTCTTGGCATAGAATTGACGAACGTGCTCCTCCTTGCTTGTTGATGTAAAACATGGCCGTGGTGTTGTCGATGAGAACCAACACACATCGGCCACGTAGGAGGTTGAGAAATGCCTGGCACGCCAGGCGCACCGCCATCAGTTCCCGAACATTGATGTGCAGGGCTAGCTGGGATGCAGTCCACAGGCCCTGGGTATAGTGGTCGTCGAGATGGGCGCCCCAACCCAGAGATGAAGCGTCCGTGACTAGGTGCAGAGAGGGTTGTGGGGCGTGAAATGGTATCCCCTCGCAAACCACATTGCGATCTAGCCACCAGGTGAGGGAGGTCAGGACCGAGTTCGGGACCGTGACCACCATGTTCAGGCTGTCCCGATGTGGGCGGTATATTGATGACACCCAGGTTTGAAGTGGGCGAAGCCGAAGTCTGGCATGCCTGGTTACGTACGTGCAGGAAGCCATGTGACCCAGCAGGGTAAGGCACGACCTCACCGTGGTAGTTGGGAAGGCCTTGAGCCCTTGAATGAGGCTCGTGATGGTGCCAAAGCGGTTGTCTGGCAGGATGGCTTGTGCACGTCTGGAGTCTAGGACTGCGCCGATGAATTCTATTCTCTGGGTAGGTTCTAGAGTGGATTTGTCCTTGTTGAGTAGGATGCCCAACTCGTTGAATGTGTGCACTATCATGTGGACGTGCGCTCGAACTTGCTCTCTGGTGCGACCGCGTATCAGCCAGTCGTCTAGGTACGGGAACACCTGTATCCCTTGCCGACGAAGGTGCGCTGCCACGACAGCCATGCATTTCGTGAACACCCTCGGGGCCGAGGATAGGCCGAAGGGAAGGACTGCAAATTGGTAGTGCACCTTGCTTACCACGAACCGCAGGAAGCGTCTGTGAGGCGGGTAAATTGCGATGTGAAAGTATGCATCTTTCATGTCGAGGGCGGCGAACCAGTCTCCAGGATCGAGGGAAGGGATAATGGTCCCCAAAGAGACCATGCGGAACTTCAACTTTACTACGAATTTGTTGAGTCCGCGCAAGTCCAAGATGGGTCGCAGACCTCCTTTGGACTTGGGAATGAGGAAGTAACGGGAATAGAATCCCCTGCCCCTTAACTCCACTGGAACCTCCTCTATGGCCCCCATAGCAAGGAGCGTGGAAACTTCGTGTATAAGAAGTTGCTCGTGAGAAGGGTCCCTGAAGAGGGACGGGGAAGGGGGGGAGGAGGGGGGGATTGAAGAAAACTGGATAGCATATCCCCTGTCCACCGTGCGAAGGACCCAACGGTCCGAAGTTATAAGGGACCATGCACGGTGGAAATGGGAAAGGCGATCCCGAAAGGAGGGGGCTGGATCCTGGGGGATGACTGGGGCGCCGTCCTCGACCGCACCTTCAAAAGTTCTGCTTGGGGCCTGAGGGTGGTCTAGGTGGCCCCTGGTTCTGACCGGGTTGAGGGCCGGTCCACCTTCGTCTACCACCTCGCCCTCGCCTCCGGGCCGAGTCCTGTCTCTGACGAGGCAGGGGGGGGTAGAAGCGCTGAGGCTGCGGCCTAAATGGCCTGCGCTGAGTGCCCACAACATGCATACCCAGGGAACGCATGATTGTCCTGGAGTCCTTGAGGCTCTGCAGGCGAGAGTCCGTCTTTTCTGAAAACAACCCTTGTCCTTCGAAGGGCAGATCCTGCAGGGTTTGCTGCAGTTCCGGAGGCAGACCCGAAACCTGGAGCCAGGAGATCCTCCGCATAGCGATACCTGAGGCCAGGGTTCTCGCAGCAGAGTCCGCTATGTCTAAGGAGGCCTGTAAGGAGGTCCGAGCCACCTTCTTACCCTCCTCTACCAGGGCTCCAAACTCCTCCCTGGACTCTTGGGGAACCAACTCCTTGAACTTCCCCATAGAGTTCCAGGAGTTAAAGTTGTAGCGGCTCAGGAGCACCTGCTGGTTCGCCGCTCTAAGTTGCAGCCCTCCGGCTGAGTAAACTTTACGGCCGAACAAATCGAGGCGCTTCGCCTCCTTCGATTTGGGCGCTGCGGCCTGCTGACCGTGGCGCTCCCTTGCGTTCACTGATGCCACCACCAGTGAACACGGCTGGGGGTGGGTATACAAGTACCCGTAGTCTTTGGACGGAACAAAGTATTTCCTTTCCACCCCTCTCGCTGTGGGTGGGATAGAGGCAGGAGTTTGCCATATCGTAGTTGCATTGGCTTGTATCGTGCGGATCAGGGGTAACGCCACCCTCGATGGGGCATCCGCTCCGAGGATATTCACGATGGGGTCCTGCACCTCCACTATCTCCTCCGCCTGCAGGTCCATATTACGGGCCATCCTACGCAGGAGATCCTGGTGAGCCCGAAGATCTATTGGAGGTGGACCTGTGCATGATGTGCCCGCCACTGCCTCATCCGGAGAGGAAGAGGAAGATGCCTCCGGTGGTACAGGATCCAAGGGAGGGTCCTGGTCTCCCTGCTCCTGGGCCGGAGCATCACCTGCGCTTGGGTCCAGGGCGTCAGGTGGTGCGGACACGGAAGCTTCCATACCCCCTGGCGGAGGCCGAGAGATGGTGGACTCCGGGGCCCTTCTAACGGAGTGACCCGAGCGAGAGGTCGAAGCTATTGGAGCCCCTTGCGCCTGATGGTACGCCCACGGGGTCCAAAACGACCAGTGAGATGGGCCATGAGAATGGTCCTCTGTTATCTCCTGCCAATGGCCCAAGTCCTGTTCCTCGGCTTGCCCTTGAGGGGGGTATGCCGATCTCGATAGGTCCTCCGAGGAGCGAGACACCGATCTCGATGGCCATGGCGGTGCCGAGAGAGTCGAAACGATTCCCGTGGGCTGCGGTGCCGCACGGTGCCGGTCCGGAGATGATCTATCTCTACGCGGTGCCGGCGAACAGTGCCGGGACAGCGATCGGTGCCGATGACCTTGTCGGTGCCGGGAGCCGGATCTGGACCTCGACGAGGACCTGGAGTATGCCCGGTGCCGGGAGCGGCCTCTCGACGTCGAGCGTCGACCGTAGCGGTGCCGAGAACTACGTCTCGACGTTGATCGGTGCCGACGATCATAGCGGTGCCGAGACGTAGAGCGGTGCCGCGACGAAGATCTTGGCCGCGAGTACGACCGGTGCCGAGGTGATATTCGGCGCCGGGACTGCGAGCGGCGTGGGGACCTGCTTCGGGACCTGGACCGGTGCCGAGGTTCCAGCCCTTGCGATGGAGGGCGCATCAAGGCAGGTTTCCCCCTCGACTGGACCGGGCGAGTCAACGGTGCCGTCGGTGCCGGTGGCTGAGGCGGTGCCGGCTCCGTGAGAGCTATTAAGTCTCTCGCCGCCGCGAAGGTCTCTGGAGTCGACGGGAGGCACTGTATCACCGCCGGTCTTGGTGGAGACGCTATCTGCACCGGACTCAACGGCCTCGGCGCCGGAGTCGACGGTGCTGGAGGCACCTGTTTCCGGTGCTCCACCGGCGGACTCGGCTCTACCCCCGGCACTGGGGGAGCCGGCGTCTTCGGCACGGAGGTCCCCGTCTTATGGGCTTTTTTATGCCCCGGGGATAATGACCGGCGTCGAGGCACTTGCTGTGCTTGCGGTGCCGACGAGGTCCGGTGCCGGGGAGGCTTGTCCGACGCCACTCGCGTGGTCGGGATGGCCGGTGCCGCCGGGGTACTGCGCACCGAGGCGCTAGGTGCCGGGGCCTGACTTGTAGATGGAGCGTCCGGACTAAGTGCCGCCTCCATCAGGAGTTGCCGGAGCCGAAAGTCCCGCTCTTTCTTGGTCCTTGGTCTGAAGGCCTTACAGATCTTGCACTTATCTGTTTGATGGGACTCTCCCAGGCACTTCAGACAGGAGTCGTGCGGGTCGCTCGTGGGCATAGGCTTAGCGCAGGAGGCGCACTGCTTGAAGCCGGGAGCGTTGGGCATGAGCCCGGCCCCGCGGCCGGGGGAGAAAGGGGGAGACGACCCCCTTAATCCCCTGAACTACTATAACAACTAGAACAACTTTTAAAAACTATTTAACTATTTAACTATAAACAACTAGAACTATAACTATAACTGCGAATAACTAACTAAGCTAGGGAGAGTGGAGAACAGCTATGCCGCGCTCCACAGTTCCAACGACCGTCAGGGGCGGTAAGAAGGAACTGAGGGGGCGCCGGGTCGGCTGGGGTATATATTCAGCGCCATGAAGGCGCCACTCTAGGGGGCTCCACAGCCGACCCGCCGGTGTTGCTAGGGTAGAAAATCTTCCGACGATCGTGCACGCGGCGCGCACACACCTAATGGAATGGATATGAGCAAGCACTCGAAGAAGAACCACTGTTCTACAGAACCTTAATTTGGTCATCACCATTAACATCTCTACAACCAGAGTAATAATGAATATAAAGAATAGTAATTAGTAGTTCAGTATTAAATGTAAATTTTGTTTTCTCAGTGTTGATAAAATCATTTTACTTTTACAAATTATAAAGGATAGCTAGAGGAATTCTAAGAACAGTTAAAGAATTAATTTATTTAGAAAGAGCTATTCTATCCCTTTCTAAGTTCCATTGTTAATATTTTAATAGGAGTCTTCTGTTCTTATATACGTACTTCAGAAGAAGCAGACCTCCTTGCCATTTTCCTGCCATTGTGTAGGAGAAAATACACCGCTGTTTTTAATAAAAATTTTCATTATTTCTACACATGAGAAGACCTGAGACATAAATGACTCATTGGAACAGTAAATTCTTTGTTTTTAATGCTATTAAAAAACTCTACATAAAAAGGAAAAAGATTAACGGAAATTCAACCCACAGAAGAGAAATGACTGCAAAATTTAACATTCATAGTGAGGTGTGAAATGTTTAACATGTAAATAAAGCAAAAAAAATCTTTGAGGAATACTGCTATGAAGCTCTTTTTTCTACTACTGTTTAGAGAAAAAGAATGAGCATTTGGAAATTGTAGCTTATGGTTAATTACATTGGTCTACTTTTGAGAAGTCGTCTGTTTCAGAGATAAAATGTGTTATTTAGTATGTATTTTGATGTGCTGAATTCAGATATGACAATTAAAACAACTGATTGGCTACTGTTTTTAAGATATTTAAGTTTTTACATTTTATGTCTATGCATATTGTGTAGATAGTAGAGTTTGAATCATAAATTGTAAACCTAGGTCTTTTCATGTGTTTATGGTTGCTTTACATGATAATATTTCACCTGTCCTGTTTATGTAACACTTTAAAAATCAGCAAAAGGGTAATATAAATAAAATTTATTATGAAACAAAAGGCAAAAAACTATTATGTACATAGTTTAGTCCTATTCAGTGTCTACTCGGCGCTTCTTGGCTTGTCTCTTGTATTCATTAAATGGAGCATCTCTTGTCACTGTCCAGCAATAGTCTGCAAGCATTTATGGGCTCCATTTGCCCTGATAGCGTTTCTCCATTGTTGCAATCTCCTGGTGAAATTGCTCGCCGTGCTTGTCGCTCACTGCTCCGCAATTCGGTGGAAAAAAATCTAGATGAGAGTGCAAAAACTGTATCTTTAGTGACATGTTGGAACCAAGGCTTTTGTATGCCTTGAGGAGGTTTTCCACCAACAACTTGTAGTTGTCTGCCTTGTTGTTTCCGAGAAAATTTATTGCCACTAACTGGAAGGCTTTCCATGCCGTCTTTTCCTTGCCACGCAGTGCATGGTCAAATGCATCATCTCGAAGAAGTTCACGAATCTGAGGACCAACAAAGACACCTTCCTTTATCTTAGCTTCACTTAACCTTGGAAATTTTCCACAGAAGTACTTGAAAGCTGCTTGTGTTTTGTCAATGACCTTGACAAAGTTCTTCATCAGACCCAGCTTGATGTGTAAGGGTGGTAACAAAATCTTCCTTGATTCATCAAGTGGTGGATGCTGAACACTTTTTCTCCCAGGCTCCAATGACTGATGGAGTGGCCAATCTTTCTTGATGGAGTGGGAATCTCTTGCACGACTATCCCATTCACAGAGAAAACAGCAGTACTTTGTGTATCCAGTCTGCAGACCAAGCAAGAGAGCAACAACTTTCAAATCGCCACAAAGCTGCCACTGACGTTGGTCATAGTTTATGCACCTCAAAAGTTGTTTCATGTTGTCATATGGACTGCATGACCAACTGGAATTGATGGCAAAACATTGCCATTATGCAGTAAAACAGCCTTAAGACTCGTCTTCGATGAATCAATGAACAGTCTCCACTCATCTGGATCGTGAACGATGTTGAGGGCTGCCATCACACCATCGATGTTGTTGCAGGCTACAAGGTCACCTTCCATGAAGAAGAATGGGACAAGATCCTTTTGAAGGTCACGGAACATGGAAACCCTAACATCACCTGCCAGGAGATTCCACCGCTGTAGTCTGGAGCCCAACAGCTCTGCCTTACTCTTGGGTAATTCCAAATCCCTGACAAGGTCATTCAGTTCACCTTGTGTTATGAGGTGTGGTTCAGAGGAGGAGGATGGGAGAAAATGTGGGTCCTGTGACATTGATGGTTCAGGACCAGAAGTTTCATTCTCTTCCTCTTCCTCGTCTGATTCAAGTGAGAATGATTCTGGTGCATCAGGAACCGGCAGTCCTTCTCCGTGGGGTAGTGGGCGTATAGCTGATGGAATGTTTGGATAATGCAGAGTCCACTTTTTCTTCTTTGACACACCTTTCCCAACTGGAGGCACCATGCTGAAGTAACAATTGCTGGTATGATCTGTTGGCTCTCTCCAAATCATTGGCACTGCAACAGGCATAGATTTCCTTTTCCTGTTCAACCACTGGCGAAGATTTGTTGCACAAGTGTTGCAGCATATGTGTGGGGCCCACCTCTTGTCCTGATGTCCAATTTTGCAGCCAAAATAAAGGTGATAGGTTTTCTTAACCATAGTGGTTATACTGCGCTTTTGTGATGCAAAAGTCACTTCACCACAAACATAGCAGAAGTTATCTGCACTGTTCACACGAGTACGAGGCATCTCTGCTCACTTTGGCTAAACAGAAATGTGTCCCTTTGCAAAATCAAATGCTGACAAATAAGAGAGCACGACACTGTATGATTTCTAGAGCTGATATAGGGCAATTTGTTCAGCAGAGTGATATAAGCTTCGTTATGATTGCATCATCCATGACTTCTAGGAATAACATGATGCAATTCATATCATGTATGATGCAATACCAGCTTAAGATTGTATCATTCATTGTTTTGCCTAAAAAGCAAGTACTGTCCAAACCCAGCCATAGATTTATTCATAGATCCAGTCAAAGATGCATTTTAGTTATTTCTGGTTTAAATTGAGATCCCTTCCCTTTATAACTCACTTATCCTCTGCCATTCCCAAGTCAAGGGTCATATATACTGACCCAATAGCATATCTTGAAAACTAGAGCCAATAAACAATTTTAAGCATCATTTTCGTTCTCAGTGACCCAGAATTAGTAAAGTTTGACTACATTTATTTCAGAAGCATTTTGGCTGTAGAGCAGTGTTATTGTAGCTTATGGTTAATTATTGTTACAGAAAATTATTGTTAATGCAACAGGAAGATTTGAAAATCAATCAATCAAAAGTCAGAAAACTGAGAGATAAGACAGAAAATTTCACTATACCTTTCCTTCCTGTGCTTATCCCTAAATTATGGTCTCTATCTCATTACAAATTATATGTGAATTCATACCATAAACAAGGTTATGTTTATATCATGGAGGTCATGGTCATTCTCTGCTTCAGTCCCAGGGGCTGTTGGACTTTGGAGCTGGCAGTCAGCAGGGCCCTGGCAGGATTCCAGTGACAGCAGTGACAGGCGACTGGGGGGCCCTCTGCAGGGTTCCAGTGACAGGTGACAGACTTCTGAGGGGGCCTACCTCAGGGTTCCGTCAATGAGCGACAGCCTCGCACAGGGGCAAGGGGACGCCTCGAGCAAGTGACTGGGGGTGTCCCATTTTCTCTTTGGGAAATACGGTCACCCTGCAGCTCCCAGCTGCTGCGGGCAGAGGGGGAATCCCACAGCTCCCAGCCACCATGGAGGCGGGGAAAACCATGGAGCCACAGCAGCAAAAGTCACAGACAGGTCACAGCTTCTGTGAATTTTTATTTATAACCCATGACATGTCCATGACTTTTACTAAAAATAACCATGACAAAATCTTAGCCTTAACCATAAATAATAGGATGAATGTGACATGTAATAAGTAACCATACAGTACACACATTCTTCAGATGACTTGATTACTGACACAATTAGAGATTTAAATACAATAAATACTCTATTTCACACCACTTAATTTTATAGTACTGCTATTTTGCATTAGATTAGCAAAATGGTATTAAATTTTTAAGATAAAAAGTGAGCCATAGTCACATACAACTTTGTATTGCACTGTATTAATGTTTTAATCAACATTTTCCAATCATCATGCGCATTTAATACAATATTAAAACAATACAATAATGAAAAACAAAAAATTCTTATAATATACAAGTACAAATACCTGTGTATGGAAAAGACAAGAGAGACACCTACATTTTGCCTCTTTCAGCCAATGCCTGGTTCTTCCATTCTTTAAAGCACAGTACAATGATGTACTTGATTTCAAAATGACTCCAAGTTTGGGAAATTAACAGAGGCTTTGAGGTGGAAGGGAAACAGACCAGAAGAAGTTTTATTTTTGCTAATGTGATGTGGCAGAAGATGCAATCTGCAATCCTCTTGGACAAATATGAAGATAAATCTCATTCTCTTTTTCCTGGTCCAAATAGCTCTCTCCATTTTTCACTCTGCTATTTTTAAATTCAGCAAAAGATAGTAACAGTATTTTTAAAATTAAAATGCTATACTGTATCTTAGCATACGTACTGTATTGCCCTGTGCTAGTCTGATATAGGCTGGTTGGTACTGCCATTGCAGGGATGCCAGAAGGTGTTCCTTCTTCCTCTGACTTTTCCTCTTCAATCTTAGGGACACCAGTAGCATCAGAAGATAGTTCATTCAGAATTTTTCTAAAACATAATTTGAACAATTTAATTTAAAATCAATGCCCGTAAGAGAAACATTTTGAGGACTGTCTTTTACTGATATTTATACTATGAGTAGCATGTTGGTTCCAGGATGTTAGCAAGACAAGGTGGGTGAGGTAATAGCTTTTATTGGACCAACTTCTGATGGTGATAGAGACAAGCTTTCGAGTGTACACAGAGCTCTTCTTCAGATAGTATTAGTAGTAATATAAGTAGTATGTGGCAGTTAAGCTAGTTTTAAAAAAGCATAAACTTACCGGTATGAAGGCCTTCTTGAAAGAATCTCTCTACGTTTTTGAGAATCAATTACACCCTCCGAGTCTGCAGAGTCCTCTGCATTTGCAACCGATGTTACCTATAATTCCAAAATTTCTGAAATTCATCATCTTAATACATTCTGGGATGTATTAACAGGTGTGTTGTGAGCAAGACACGAGAAGTCATTCTTCCGCTCTACTCTGCACTGGTTAGGCCTCAACTGGAGTATTGTGTCCAGTTCTGGGCACCACATTTCAAGAAAGATGTGGAGAAATTGGAGAGGAGAGCAACAAGAATGATTAAAGGTCTTGAGAACATGACCTATGAAGGAAGGCTAAAAGAATTGGGTTTGTTTAGTTTGGAAAAGAGAAGACTGAGAGGGGACATGATAGCAGTTTTCAGGTATCTAAAAGGGTGTCATAAGGAGGAGGGAGAAAACTTGTTCACCTTAGCCTCTAAGGATAGAGCAAGAAGCAATGGGCTTAAACTGCAGCAAGGGAGGTTTAGGTTGGACATTAGGAAAAAGTTCCTAACTGTCAGGGTGGTTCAACACTGGAATAAACTGCCTAAGGAGGTTGTGGAATCTCCATCTCTGGAGGTATTTAAGAGTAGGTTAGATAAATGTCTATCAGGGGTGGTCTAGACAGTATTTGGTCCTGCCATGAGGGCAGGGGACTAGACTCGATGACCTCTCGAGATCCCTTCCAGTCCTAGAATCTATGACTCTATGAATCTATGAATCTTATATAATACAGATGCTGGTAACAGGGTTGTGACACTACACCCCATATTCTTCATAGAAATATTGTTATAATATGATTATAGCATATCTAAGATATATTTTATGCAAGAGGGTCTTGTGAGCTATTATTGGAAAGGTTACGATTTACTGAATATGATTATCATATTTGTATGCATGTATCATTTTTGTATCTAAAGTTAGGAATATTGACTATACATCTGTACTACAAAAGTGTTTGCACCTGGGGAATGCCCACAGACAAAATGCAATCAGTCTGGCTGGTTAGCTGGGGACAAGTCAATGAACCATTAGGGAGAACAATAGGTCTTTGAAGATGCTACTCTCCCACATTCCTGGGATGCTACAAACAAAGGCCTTTGACTCATGGCTGCTTTGACACTGCAAGGTCATGTGATTATGTCACCTGGTACTGGACTCCATGATAGAACACCAGTATTTTTCCACTGGGGGAGGGACGGAGGAACCACACTGGAAAACAAAGGATTCCCAGCATATGTAAAACCTATTTAAGTCAGGGAAGTAACATAATGAGCAGTTGTTCTTCACTGAATCACCGCTCAGGATGACTGCTGGAAACATCTAAAAAACAAAGACAGAGAGGGGGAGAAGCACTGAGCTTCTATCCTCTGTAGTTAATAACCTTGTTTTGTTTTCTCTAAAACTAGTTTGTGCAATTTATAACTGGGGGGCAAAAAACTATGCATATCTTCCTCCACATTGAGGGAGGGAGCAAATTTCATGAGCTTACGCTGCCCAGTTCTCTGTGCAGTGCAAGACAATAAAATTTTGGGTTTACACTCCAGAGGAGGTGTGCACTTGAATGCTGGGCAATTCCTTAGCTGAAGCCTTTCCATGCAGTTGTCATAACTATAAAGGGAAGGGTAACAGCCCTCCTCTGTACAATACTATAAAATCCCTCCTGGCCAGAGACTCCAAAATCCTTTTACTTGTAAAGGGTTAAGAAGCTCAGGTAACCTGGCTGACATCTGACCCAAAGGACCAATAAGGGGACAAGATACTTTCAAATCTTGGTGCGGGGAAGGCTTTTGTTTGTGCTTTTTGTTTTGGGGGTTGTTCACTCTTGGGACTGAGAGGGACCAGACATCAATCCAGGCTCTCCAAATCTTTCTGAACAAGTCTCTCATATTTCAAACTTGTAAGTAAACAGCCAGGCAAGGCGTGTTCATTTTTATCTTTGTTTTCTCAACTTGTAATGTACCTTTTGCTAGAGTGTTTATCTCTGTTTGCTGTAACTTTGAACCTAAGGCTAGAGGGGATTCCTCTGGGCTCTTTAAATTTGATTACTCTATAAAGTTATTTTCCATCCTGATTTTACAGAGATGATTTTTACCTTTTTACCTGACCCACCAGGAGTTGGTGGGAGAAAGGAGGGGGATGGTTAATTTCTCCTTGTTTTAAGATCAAAGGGGTTTGGATCTGTATTCACCAGGGAATTGGTGAAGAGTCTCTCAAGCCTACCCAGGGAAGGGAATTAGCATTTTGGGAGTGGTGGCAGCGGACCAGATCTAAGCTGGTAGTTAAGCTTAGAAGTTTTCATGCAGGCCCCACATTTGTACCCAACCTTGACAGCAGTGTTGATTTCAGTGTCTGTGTTTTTCTGCAGTTGGGTGTGTCCCTACCTATGTGTGTGCTGGAGAAGGCTTGATGGCCTGGTTCAGCAGGACAGTGTAAGCGAGCCCAGGCTGATGGAACAGATGGACTCAGTGGTACCCCAATGTATCAGATGGCACCCCAGGGCTGGGGGCAACCCATCACAAGGGTGACTGACTTGTAGGCTATGTCTACACTATGACCTAGGCTGTGATTCCCTGCTCATGCACACATACTTGCACTAGCTCTGATTGAGCAAGTATGAGCATAAACAACAGCATAGCCACAGTAACACACATAGTGGCAATGGAGACACAGTTTAGCTGTGGATACATATTCAGCACATCTAGGCTGTGCCTCAGTTGCCACCACACATGCTACCACAGCCACACTGCCATTTATACTCGCTCTAGGTTGGTGAGAGCTAGCACAAGAGTGAATACATGGAAAGAGGAATCACATTGCTAGCTTTTAGTGTAGCTGTAGCCTCACTCTGCCCAGGGCTACTGAGCAGGGGCTGCTCCAGCCAGCCGGCTGGGGACCACTGCCAGGGGCCGCCGGAGCAATGGCTGGTGTGGCTGTCCCAGGGGCCAGATGCTTGGGCGGCCTTGGGGTCAGCCACACTGGCCCCTGCAGAAGTCATGGAGGTCACGGAAAATCACAGAATCTGTGATTTCCGCGACCTCCGTGACAGACACAGAGCCTTACATGTAAATAATTTCCATATTGAGTGTGGTAGAACCTTGAAATTTTGTACATTCATTCATTATAAACTATAGGACTATACCCAAATTTGAATTCTGACATTTCCATCATAGATCATCATGTGGACACCAATTTGAAACCTACATTAATTTTTTTCTGTCCGGTGATCTCCAGTTTGGAGAAATAAAGGTAATCCAAATTCTATATTTCTAATTTTAGGCAAAAAAAACTGTCAGAGATGAATAAGTTTACTGTATACATCCATGTTGTTAATCACATCCATTCAAAAATGTAGATTGCTATCAACTAGTAAAATATAACCATTTCTTAAATTGCAATTACAGCATTAATCAATTTCAACTTAATACCAAAGTCAAACTAACTACTAAATGCAAAATGTTATACTAACACAACTTTAATTTTAACTTCAATGCTAATGCACAATATACATTAAATGCAAACGTTAAAGTTGCTGTAGTAACCTCACCACAACCACAGAAATTAAGTTAGCATCCAGAAATTAAGGAATACATTTAACAACATAAATGATCATCTAAAATACTACATACCACATGTGCACTGGGGTTAGGTTAGTATTAGTGTGCAGACTTTAACTTTAGAACTTTCTTGACTTTTGTGAGTTTACATTTTCACATTTTCTTAGAGTTGTATTAGCATAATTTTTTACATATTAATTTCAGGTTTGGGTATTTTAAAAGCAAAAAACTGCACAGCTAAACCACAATCTATACCAGCAGATATTATTTTGTGCAAAACTGAAACTGCGATTAACCGAGTAAGGCAAAACACTATTTACATGATTCATTTAACTGCTCAGTCCACAGTTGTGTCGGATATGTACAAAAGTGGAACTGTGCAGTTATATTAGTTATATGGAAAATAGCATATTCACACAGAGAAAACCAAAAACTACAGTTTTTGTAGATTAGACTATTTTTAAACTACCTAAATATTAACTTGATTCAACAAAAGTGAGCTGGAAGTCTGACAGAGTCAGACTTGGACACAGTAAAGGTTCCTACATCTGGCGCTAACATCAGAAAAGATTGAACTCAGATGATTGCTGTACCTGTCTCACATAACCTAGGGCCCTAAACACTCAGGGCACAAAGCAGAACTTGCGTGGATCTGAAAGGGCATGAATTCCTGGAAGATTCTGAAAACTTGTGGCAGTAGGGCACCTCATCCCAAGAGTATAAACAGTCAGAGGCTATGACTTCAAAGACCTACAGGTTACTGTAAACAAAGAAACCTAACGGCTCTTTTCCTTTACTGATTTAACTGCAATTCCATTTCTGCTCAAAACCATTTTGCACAGTCTGGCGCTTGCTAGGATAGTGTGGGACATACACAGTAAAATGAAGCATCCAAATATTTCAAAAACATAATGAGAGATATTTCTGCAACTGTGAACAAACCTAATTTTAAACTAGACTGCAAAACCCTGCTGGGATGAGCAGAATCAATTTGTGGAGGTTCTGCTCATTTCTCTTACAGAAATTATGAAGGTTGGCAAAGGGGACTTAAAGTTGCCTTAAAGATTCCCCTAGCCTAGGCATAGGGTCACCCCAAGGCAGGCTGGAGGCATGTTAGAGGTCCAAGGGGCAGGGCAGAAACATGATGCTATCCAGCAATAACGTCAGTAGGGTGACCAGATGTCCCGATTTTATAGGGACAGTCCCAATCTTTGGGTCTTTTTCTTATATAGGCTCCTATTACCCCACATCCCATCCCGATTTTTCACACTTGCTGTCTGGTCATCCTAAATGTCGGGCAGAATGGTCTCCTTGAGGCCCCTTTATCTGATGTGCACTGCTGAGATACATTATGACAGTGGTTCTCAACCAGGGGTCCAGGGCTCCCTGGGGGACCGCAAGCAGGTTTCAGCTGGTCCGCCATGCAGGGCCAGAGTTAGACTCACTGGGGCTCAGGGCAGAAAACTGGAGCCCTACTGAATGGGGCTGAAGCCCAGGTCCCTGAGCCCTGCCTACCCAGGGCTGAAGCCGAAGCATGAGCAACTTGGCTTTGCGGGGGCCTCTTTGGCATGGGCCCCAGGCAATTGCCCCACTTGCTATCCCCTAATGCCAGCCCAGGCTTTTATATGCAGAAAATCAGTTGCTGTGGCACAGGTGTGCCTTGGAGTTTTTATATCATGTGTGGGGGGGGGGAGGGGGGAATTCAGAAAGAAAAAGGTTGAGAACCCCTGCACTAGCAGATCTAGCCTTAAGAATGTAGCATATGTGGAGAAAGTGGCCAAAATCAATACATGTCATTTCTTGGCTATCTGTACATATAATTGGGGGTTAAACCAATGAAAGGGATATACAATTTGTCTGCTGCAATGAGTTCTGTACCTATGGATATTTTTAATGATATGATAAAAATACTTAACACTTGCTGTTGGTGAGGGATTACCAGAGAGAAAGACTTCATTAGAGAGCAGCCAGAGCTGCTGGTTCTACAAGCTTTCACCATCTCCATTCCTTCCCAGCTCTACTCCAGCTCACAGCTCTAGACTGGT
Source organism: Trachemys scripta elegans (assembly GCF_013100865.1). Lineage (NCBI taxonomy): Eukaryota > Metazoa > Chordata > Testudines > Emydidae > Trachemys > Trachemys scripta. Next base: position 26,600,354 of record NC_048299.1, read on the forward strand.
GTTTAACTACAAGGCCAAGTTAAAGTTCAAGGGCAGGGTGGGTAAAGGCCCTTCAGCCCCTCTTTCTTCCTCCCTCCTATGAATCTGCTGTAGACACCTGGCAAAATGCAGAGGGGACTGGGTGGAAAAAAGAAAGGAACTTCAAAGAATGAGCTGAAATGCAAAACATTCACCACAATGCAGAGCAGTTATGATCCCTAATTTTGGGCAACAGCTTTTTCACTGTCCCAAAATACTCAGTCTTTGTCACCCTTCTTGTTCAAACTCTTGTGAAGCCATGGGGCAGAAGGGGGCAGGAGACTGTTGCCGGTACAGGCACCATGTCATCAATATGCAGATGACATTAAGCTTCTTTTCGTGAAACCCAGATTATACCATTTCCTCAGTGTCCCAGTGTCTAGTAGAAATAGGGTCCTGGGTGAAAGCCAGCTTAATAAAGAGGTGCTGCTGATTGGATGGGGAGAATACTTTAAGGATCTGATGAAATCTATAATTGCCCATGTAATGGGGTATACCAGCCCATTAGGGCTTTTGGAACCCTGGAAGGACAGAAACACCCTATCTCCCTTTAATAACCATATTCCCAAAGGTAAGGGAAAAAAGGAAGCAACCAGCCAGGGTTAACTGGGCACAAGTGCTTCCTTCCTTACGCCCTGATCGTGGGAGAAGACAGGGCAGCTGTAGTTGGCCCAATACCCGCTATGGGAGAGCAGCTGGTTCCTATTCCCCTAATAAAAGAGATGGTTGGTGAGAAACCCAGGGGAAATGTTTCTCTTGCTGGGTGACTTCAAGCCATGGGGCAAATATTTTATTTTTGTATGTGTGTTCCGAACTAAACTGAGTTGAAGAATGGTGATGATAGCAAGTGAGAAGTAGATTCCAGTTATCTAAGAGACCATCTCTCTTTGGAAGGAACACTTCTGCTGTCTGTGGCAAGAGTAAAATTTGAGGGAGCTCAGGATAGGATTAGGCAAGGTATTGCTACTCACAGCAAATACTCCTAAATCTGGTTGTTTTCAGAGTAGTCGTAAGATATTTTTGTCCAGTCTTTTCACTTATGAGAAGCTTAGTACACTGGTCCCCGTCCTCTAACTTAAGCAAGATCAGGTTTGTGAAGGTTTGCCAAATATATGCTACTTCTTTTGTAGCCATTTTTAATTTTTATCTTTATCACGTAAAGCAAACCCAGATGCAATAATGGATGCTGCTAAGAATAAACAATAAGAAGAGAAGCGGTATTTATAATACTTTTATTTGTATTGCTCCCAGATACTCTCATCAGTATAGGGGCCCCATTATTCTAGACTTTCTGCTAATACACTGAAGAGATAATCCATGCACTGAAGAGTTAATAATCCCATTTGAGACAAGATGTGGAAGGAGCAGAACAACCAAATGAGAAAACGAAGTGGAAGAGTCATTAAAATAGGGCCATGTGATTATACAAGTTTGCTATTGCACAAATTGAGGGTTCAAGGCATCATTTCTTTAAAAGATAAACAAGAAATATTAATGAATCTCTACACACCACCTGCCTAGCTATTATCAGTTGGCCATTACCCATGAGCATCTTGGCAGAAGTGGGTCTTCTATCCACTGGTGAGAAAGAAGATGGAAAGTTGAAGATCCAAGGTGGAGGTTTCAAAATGGGGGAAGGAGGAGAAACCACAAGCTTAAAATAATCAATAACTACAGCAAAAAATATAAAAGACAGCTAACCTGAACAGCCTGCATTGGTGGTGACTGAATCACTGATGGCTGTGTGGCTTGAATCACTCCCTGGACGTGTACAGTTTGACCAGAAGGCAACTGTACTAGAGTTACAGCTGGAGATCCTCTTCCAGCACTTGATCCAGCTACAGAAACCTGCAAGAATTATGATAATCATGTTTAAATAAAGTGCTCTGTAGATTTCAACAGATTCTTCAAAAAGCAATAACACAGATAAGTTAAATGATAAAATTTTGAGCCAAACTGCAAGAAAAAATACACATTATGCTACTTATTACTAGGACAAAATTATTACTATTTGTGCTAATTACATACCTTTAAGCTGTCTCAAGTTGGTGACCAAAAAAAACACGTGTCACTTTTTAAAATCTTGACCTTTTGTCTTAATTTTTCAAAGACCTGTCTGTTTTTTATTAAAGATCTCCAAGCTTTCAAAGACTAAATCTTCTATTCCTGGCTTGTACTTTAGGACAGAGTCACAGAGATCTCAACGAGAAGTATCTGTATGGGGTGAACAAATCCAATCATGACAGGATACTCTCAATCAGTGGTATGAAATCCTTTGGTCTTCTTTTATCCAATCTTTGGCTTTCTACTTGTATTCTTCAGGAAGATGTTCTAATATAGAGGACAATTTTTTCCCCATGATAAAATAGTTGTATCACTAAAGCAATACTTGGATTGTAAACTCTTCAAAGCAAGGACTGTATCTGTATTATGTTCATACAATACTGAGCACAATGGGGCCAGTGCCTCTCAACACTACTGCAATATAAACAACTATACACCACAACTGATGATTTTCAATCCTCAAGGCTGACATGGTGGAGGAATATGGTTTCTTACCCAGATTAGCAATCGTTCTGGCCTCTTTTTCTTATAGTATTCTACAACAAAATCTTCCACCCTTAGGCTTTACTACTCCACCAGAGACTATCAGAGATCCAGATATTGGTTGGGAGAAGAAATATTCTAATCCCTATAGTGGGACATGTTAAATTTTATTAGTTTGTTTGCCAACAGGTAGTCAAACCCCCTTTAAAAGGCTCCAGTAAACTTTAAATAATTGACAGTGCAATTTTCTCTCTTTTCTGGGTCTCTAAAACCAAACTTTGTGAGACATCTTGTGGTATTATGACACTTCTAAATTTAGACCATATGCCAGTCTAGATAAAAAAAAAAACTCTTAGAAATGCCTATAACCATCCAGCTGCCAGAGATATTGAAGTGATGGAAATATTGTCCTATGGAGAGGTAAACAAGACTGGAAACTGTCATGAAGCAAAGGGAAGATTTTTAAGATCACTGTAATAGATCTGAATCTGTCTCTGGCAAATCATGCCTAGTCCTGGACACAAGAATAGATGATATAGAAGAAAAGAACAAAGACAATTCCATAGGATTTGTAGAAGAAGAGAAGAAACAGTCCATCTTTTTCAGCTCTTCAGTGTGAACTGGAAAAAAACAATTTGCTTGTGTTCAAGGTTACAAGAATTCATCATTCTCCAAGACTGTTGTTTTCAGTCCTGCCTTGGTTAGCATCCCAAAGATATATCTGGTGGAGAGTGGTCACATCCCAAAGCTGGACTACTCTAAAACAATAGATCTATGAATAGGAGACGGTGGAGAGGACACACTGACAGGAGCAGAATATTGAAATACAAGCTGTAAACAGGCCAAAATGGAGCTAAAAGATTATGATAATTGCATTCTGTCTCATTTTCCAAAGTATCCGAGACATTCAGAATAGAGAAGAAAAAAAATTCCAACTGTTGAAAGGTCTTTGATTAATGATCCCTGAAGATTTTGATTAGTGATCCCTGAGCAATTTTTCTGTGGGAAAACTCTGCTGGCAAAAGGTCATTTGTTAAGACAAAAGGTCTATCAGAGGAAAATGTTATCTTCTTGTTATTTATTTACTAGGAAGTGTAGTAAATAAAACATGCAGTACCATCAAAAAGCCTGGGTGCTGAATCAACCATACCTGAAGAAGGAAGTTTTATAAGTAAAGTAGACAGGATCTGGTCCTTTTAATATATTTATTACATAACTGTTAAATTGTCAATAGGAATCTGAACAGACTCTATCGGGAAAGCTAAAAGTAGAGGGCTTCTTACAACTCCCAAAAGGAAATCATCCTAGCCTGAAAAAGGCTTCTAAAAACAAGCATCAAAGACACCCAAAGCTTTCTCCACTCTATAACACATACACTCGTATTGTCATTAAGATGCTGACATTTTGAGCCCAAGAGCCAGCCAGTCTAAAAGATGGAAACTCAATATGAACTCAGAATATGATCTGCACCTTAACTAGAATATTGAAATAAAAACGCTTCTAGAGCAGGCTTTCCTTGTAAACTTAAAGGCCAATTATATATAATAGCAATTACAAGTATATTTAAGAGTCCATTTTATGCCATCTTATAATCACACAAGAAAACGTATCCAAAACTCCACCAGAGTAAAGCTTATTTAAAATTTCACAGGGAAAAATGATTTTGCTTTAATGAGTTCATACATGATATTATGTTCTGGGTGAAAACAAGCACATTTAAAGCTGGATCAAACTAAAAGAAATCTGTTCTTGTTTACAGAAAGAACTACATAAATAGAAAAAACATAATTTACACATTAAGCTAGAATTACATGACAATTATTACATTTGAGTGACTTTTTCTTTTAACATTTGCAGAACCTTAACAAAAAGTGATTTCAACACATCAGATTTACTTCTGTCATTTTTTTAATTGAGTTTTGTTTCTGTAACTTTGAGGTTAACAATCATGTTTCCATTCTGATACTGTGCATCTCTTTAAAACAAAGTATAAATAATCCCGTAAAAGTAACATTGGATTTATTTTCTTTCATTCTAAATTGTTGACTGTGTTCCAAAATTGCAGCCTTCTGCATTAACTAAAATACCAGAACATTTTGACTTGCTTATTAGGTTACTTGTGTACTGATACTAATGGAAGCAGTCTTGGCAAGCCATGCAATCCTTACGTCAATGACGAGTGATGCTGCCTATGACATCTGAATTTCAAGGCTTGCCTAGACTGCCAATTACTGAAGGCTGATGAACAGCAGTGGCAATTCAGCAACCTGAAAAACACAGTTTTAAAAACACTGAATAGTGCAATGTTACAATGCATTTCACACTGCCCCAGGCAAGCAGAGGAAAGGAAATGTTGCATCATGTAGTATCATGAGATCTGATCCACTGAGGTGCTCGGCACCTTCAAATGCCAATGACCATCAACGGGCATCAAGGGCACTCAACGCCACACAGGCACTCATTTTCTGTATATTTAGAACCAGATTGTGTCCTACTTCTGGGTCAACGTGAAAGAGAGGAGAAGGTGTGGTAAGGACTACACACAGTCACTACTCTGATGCTTGGGCCTGCATCCATTCAAAAGGAATACTTCCCAAGGGTAGTGGCACTGCCATAGGGAAAAGGAGTTTTGGAGGTCTCCTGCTTCCCGGTTCTGTACTCATTATGAAAAGTGGAACTCCTCTTGAACAAGGATTAAAAAAAAAGGCACAGAAATGCTCTCCTAAATCCCTCACCTATGACTCAAAGACTTTAGGTGTTGAAAGCACTTTGGCCTTCAGCAGAGAGAAGATTTTTATGACTGTTTTCTTTTTTATATTGTACTCTACCAACTGGTATCTGGAAATCTAATGCAAAAATTAAAACAACCAACTGTCAACAACTGGCATAAGTCAAACCCATTCCTACCTCTACCAGTTCCACTCTTCATGAGATAAATATCCTGGGCACAGGCCCAAATTTTTAAAATCTATCTTACATAGTATCTGCCCTCCAACCAATAAACCCCCCACCCCCAAAAAAAGGGGGGGCTCTGACTCCTGGATTGAAATCAAGAACAAAGGGCCTTCCACCAAAACTGCTCTGTGCCCATACCCAGGAATTAAACCACAGGGACAGAAAACAAAGGTATTTTGATAAGACACAATTTCTGCAACAGTGCAAGGGGGAAGAGGCTCTCTCTGCAACAGTCAGCTCCCGAACCACTCATGGCTTTATAGATGGTATTCCTTGCTTGAACTGCACTCCAGAAAGAATTCTGAACCACTTGTCATGATGACTTGCCCCAGTCAGGCTGTATGCCGACTGACTTCCCCCAATTAAGTTGCACGCTGACTAGCTGAATGTTGTCTATATTCTTCAAAGTCGGTCTTAAGACTATATGTGACAAAAGTCTTAAGAGTATAGTGACAAAAGAATAGATAACTGTGTTGAGATCTGCATCAGAAGGAAAAAGTTGGTCTAGTCTGGACTCAAGAAACAAATGATCTATTTAATGAAATCCCAAGATCACAAACAACTGAGAAAAATTGTGACAGTACCTTTTCAATCAAGGGAGTAGGTACAGTTCCCTTTCTTTTCAAATGTACTTTTCTCTACCGAGCAACACCAGCTTCATTTTTTTCTGTATTGAATTTAAGTCAAGCACTGAGAAGATAGAACAACCGAATATTCCAGGTTTGATGTGGAGACACAGAGTTCATCTTCATCAACTTAATGATAATACTGCAGTTCAAAATGCCTTTCTTCAACAGCCTTACATACATGAGGGTGACAGGATGGAATGCTGTGGGACCTTCACTAGGAGAGGACATGCAATTGCCACAATCCTCTAAGTCTTCCCTATATGAATAAACAGATCCTCTGTACAACAATCCCATTCACCTCTATCAGCTCCCACAGATAAGTTAACAGTAACTCAAGATAGCCTTATCAAAACTTATACAATTTTATTAAATTGTAAGTACTATGACCTCTGATCACTGCCAGAAGATCACCAAACAAAGCAATAAGTGTTGTTTCAATCTGTTCCCCAGGTCTAAAGCCAGACAAATCCAGGAATCTAAAAGAATATAGGTGTCAATTAAGTCATCTTTAAAGTGGTAAGATTGTTCCTGTCAAACAGATAGTTTCTTGCGTAAGAATCTAACCACTGCCTGCTGTAGGTCACCAGCCAGCTTTCTTTCACAAAAAATGACATAATCAATTCTGATCAATAATGGGTGTGATGCTTCACTCCATATTCTTTATGCAAATATGCTTATGATATGAATATGACATGACTGAGATATACTTTATGCAAGATGGGTCTTGTATGGTATCATTGGAAAGTTTATAATTTACTGAATGTGATTATCCAATTTGTATGCCTGTATCATTTCTGTAACTGAAGTTAGGAATATTGACTATGTATCTGTATTTCAACTATGCTACTTCGTGTGACGCCCACTGCTAACACTTCAGGTACAACAATGGAAAAGCCAGACAGGGCGGATGGCCCATCAGTGAGGACAATGGACTGGGAAAAGGCTTGGCCTTCCTGTGGACACTCCATACTGCCACTGACTCATGGATGTTGTGATACTACAGAGTCAGGTGATCTTGTCACCTGATACTAAACATTACATAGGACTTCTTGTAACTTTCCACTGGAAGGGAGGGAGATCAGGTTTGGGAAACAAAGGATTCCCGCCTTATGTAAATCCTATTTAAGGGTGGGGAGGAAGGCAAACGAGGCTCCTCCTCTCCATGGCCTGTCTGCCCAGGAAGGAAGACTGCTAAAGCCACCTGAAGGGAAGGCGGGGGGAGGGGAGGGAGTCCAGACTGAGACAGGAGTCCAGTCTGAAAAGAAATATAACTGGAAATCTGAACCACAGAAACTTTTCAACCTGCCTAAAATAACATTTACGGTAAGAAATTACATTTTGTAACCTGTTTCTTAAGTGTATTGAGCTTAGCTTGCGTACTTTGGTTTATTTGCTCAGTAATCTGCTTTGTTCTGTCTGTTATCTCTTATATTCACTTAAAATTCACCTTTTGTAGTTAATAAACTTATTGCTTATTTATAGTAACAAAACCCAGTTTATGTAATTTCTAACTGGGGGGGCAAGAAGTGGTGCATATCTCCCTCCACATTGAGGGAGAGGGCGAATTTCATAAAACCTTTGGGTTTGTACCCCTTAAAGGGAGTGGGCACTAGAGTGTTGGGGAGAGCCCCTAAGGCTGAATCTTTGCAGAGTGGATCTCTGTCTCTCTGTGCACCTGGGTGTGGCCCTGCCTGTGTACTTGGCTGGAAGAGCTTGTGAGCCTAACCCAGCAAGGCCAGGAAAAGGGCACCTAGGCTGGTAGAACAGGCTGATCAAGCAGAGGAGGCTCAGTTAAACTCCAGCACATCAGATGATACCCCAAAGGGCCCAAACCCATCACAGTGGGCCTGTGCTCTCCCCACTTGTTACTAACCATGACATGTGAAGGCCCATTTCACAGGTGGCTAAACTAAGCTTATTCAGAACATCCTGAAGTTCCATCAGCAGAGCTGGATGAAACATAGCCACTGCAGAAATCTCTTGTTTGACATTATCTTCGTGGTTTCAGACAGACTGCCAGAGATCCAATTGATTTTAACAGCAATTAGATAAACTCTTAAAAGACAGAAATGCTTGATTCTGTTTCTAAGTGGCATTAATATGGATCCAACAGGCTGCTTACTGTTCACTGGTCTAGACTTTGTAGATCCTGTGGTTTAGGGGAAAAAAAACTTTTTTCCTTTCACCACAGAAATGGCATGAGGTATATATAACAAATCTATGTTACAATCGACAGGGAAAAAACCTGCTACTAGCTCATAAGCCTCCTTTCTTATTGATGTATGTCATAGGTCCTCTCTGTGAGGATGCAGAGGAAGGGGGATACCTAAATGGCAATGCTTCAATAGTCAAAGTAAAAAGAGTATAACGGTCCAGTAGGCTTTTAATACACTGGCCCAGTGGCTGGTTACCATTATTCTTTATATTCCTACAGACCAGCATGATTCATTAGTCTCCAAGGGCAGACATTTGAGAAACACAATGATTGGAGAAAAGATAAGTAGTTATCTTTGTCACAGTTTCAGGGTAACTACACCTGTATTCCCTCCTCCATAGTTCACTCCAAAAGTTCCCAGTGAGGTCTCAGGTCTCCAGCCATCACGTCTTTGGGCAGGAATCCTTGTCCAACTTCCTTCTGATCAGAGGATTGTAAGGCTAAACAACTCCCTGACTTACACTGTGATATCCCCAGCAAGCCAATTTGCCTAAAGGCCAGCAGCTTTGCTTTGTCTCCAAGGTCTGTGAACAGCGTATTGTCAGTAGTTACAAGTTATCACACAGCTCTTTCTACGCAAGCACATTTATTCTTAAAATAAAAGCATTAGAGAGAAAACATAATAAAAACAATAAACAGATTTAAATACACACTAAATATCCCAGGGGTCACCCATGCTACTAGGCCAAAGTCTTTCGAACCCTTCTGCAAGGGTTGGAGTTGCCCTTGGACAGAAGGCCCTCTCCATTTTCTGAATCAGAAAGAAGGCCTGAGTCAGGGTTAATCCAGACTTTTATCCAAAAGTCATTTCTTTGTCTCATGGCAGTGGTGGGCAGCCTGCAGCTGGTCAGGGTAATCCGCTGGCAGGCCGCGAGACAGTTTGTTTACATTGACCATCCGCAGGCACAGCCGCCCACAGCTCGCAGTGGCCGCAGTTCACCGTTTCTGGGCAATGGGATCTGCGGGAAGCAGCGTGGTCCACAGAGACGTGCTGGCTGCCACTTCCCGCAGCTCTCATTGGCCAGGAACAGAAAACCGCGTGCCGTGCCTGCAGAGAGTCAATGTAAACAAACTGTCTCACGGCCCACCAGCGGATTACTCTGATGGGCAGCAGGTTGCCCACCACTGTTTTATGGTCTCTGGACAATCCAGTTTAAACCAGTATATGGGAGCCTCCCTAGGTGTTGGTAACACTTGGGAGCGGTTACAATCTGAGTGATTTGCCTTAATCACCTCCCACTGTTTTTGGTTCCTGGAGAAGTGTGGGAATCCTCCCCAGTGGAGTTGCATGCAATCCCTAGCCACAGTGATACACAAACTTAATAGAATATGGTCCTTAAAGATATTGCATGGGATTGCAATATCGGTCACACTCTTAACACTGTTGCAAGCAGTGTTGTTGTAGCTGTGGTGGTCCCAGGATATTAGAGAGACAAAGTGGGTAAGGCAGTATCTTTTATTGGACCAAATTCTGCTGGTGAGAGAGACAAGCTTTCAAGTTTATACAGAACTCTTCTTCAGGTCTTGAAGATGACGGAAGAAGAACTCTGTGTAAGCTCAAAAGCTTGTCTCTCACCAGCAGAATTTCGTCCAATAAAAGATACAACCTCACCCATCTTGACACTCTTACAACCTTATTTAACATCTTGTCCCCCTTTATAAAGCAAAGCTGTATTTAGCTGTAAAGTCTGAATTCCAGCCAAAAGCCAGATATTGCATCTCCTCACAGTAGTCAGACCATTTGACCATGTTGCTAGGCATACTCAAAGAGATAGCACAGAGAAAGCAGCAAACTTTTTATTATTGCGTAACTCATTAAAAATCTCATGCTCCTGATTTAGTTAATCAGAAGCAAGTTCAATAAACATCTGACTGGACAGAACAGAAAAGAAGGAATGGGTGAGAAGCAATCTTAAATGCCATTCAAGAAATGTCTCATGCCTTGAGAAGAGCTAAATCATAGACTCATAGACTTCAAGGCCAGAAGGGACCATTCTGAACATCTAATCTGGCCTCCTGCACATAACAAGCCACAGAACCTCACCCCCTCACTCCTGTAATACCTCTGGTTGAATTACTAAAGTCCTCAAATCATGATTTAAAGACTTCACATTACAGAGAATCCGCCATTTACTCTAGTTTAAAACAGCAAGTGATGTGTGCTTCATGATGCAGAGGAAGACGAAAACCTCCCAGTGATCCCGCTCTTGTCAGTATTATTGGTTAGCAGCCAGAGAGCTAATGTAGAGAGATGATTTTGAAGTCAGGGAAAGCAATGTTCCATTCAGTTGCTTTTTCTTTATTTAATTCCTCCAGAGACAAAATACCTGAGAGAATCAACCCCAGTGAGAGCCACAGATCCATCAGTATGTGAACATACTGAAATAATATGTCTTTGAATTCCTTATGGAATGAGAATGCCAACATTTTCCATTCAATATACCTACAAAAATATTCATTTGATACTCCAGCCTAGGGAGCTTACCTCCCAAGGAAGTGAGTGTACTAGCAACGTCTTTAAACTTTCAGTGTAAGACAGTGGCTCACCTTCAAACTCTGGAGCATAGAAGTCTCCCAGATAGGGAAATTTGTTAACCAAGTCCTCCTCATCTTAAGTCAGGAGACACATAAAAAAAGGGGACCACTGGAATGTTAATACTATGTGCTCCTTCCCAGAAGTAGGCCGTGCTACAGAACCAGGCGGTGGCTCTGCAGGAGGAAGAGCTGGGAGAAGTTGATCTGAAAATGTAAAGCTGGATAGAAGCAGTTAGGGAAACGAGGTCCTGAAGATGGCAGCCAACTCTTGTTCTAGCTGGTTGCGGTGGAAAACAGCCCAGACAAGAGACAATGAGCAGCGTCTATTATAGTGCTTTGCTTCACAGGAACAACTCGCTAGAACAACTTCACAGTCAAGAAAAAATGTCTGGCTGAGCAAAACCAGTATGCAGCTACAACAGTGTGCCCCTGGTGGCCAGACAGCTAAAATGCATGTTGATCTGCAAAGATTTGCTGCTCACAGCTCTCAGTCTCCTCCTGCTGCAGATTATTTGATGCCCAAACAAATTTTTGCAGAATTTAAGCCTTTTTTTTTGGTAAGATACCTATTTTTTTTCAGAAGGGCTGAGCATCTACAGCTCTCACTGACTTCAGCTGGAGTTGTGAGTACTCAACACGTCTGAAGATCAGATCATATGTTTTAGCCTTTATGGCTGAAAAGAAAACTTTCCAAATGTGAATTGATTCTATGCTCTCTTCCTGAGTCTGCAGAAGACAACAAGGTGTAAACTGCTTTAACTATAAATTTCCATGTCAAATTATATACAAAATTTCTCACTATTTCACAGTTGATAATTTTAATTGAAACATCTAACTAAGGTGTATCTCTAGTGTGGTTTTAATCATCTGGTGCTGATTGTGACAGATCTGACAATTACCTGCAACATCCTTCAAAAACCTTAATGAATGAATTTTAAGTATCTTTGCAGCCCATTGTATCAAATGCAAAGGTTATGTATTATTGTGGGCCAGGATTGTATGTAATCTCTCCAGCAGGGAGATGCGATGTGAACCCTGGGAAGAGTTATAAACTTCAAAGGAGGCATTGAATAATGTGCCAGACAAGAGTGGACTTTTGGGACAAACAGTAACAAGTTTGCCTGGGAAACCTCTACAGGGAGGTGAATGCAAATTCCCCACCTCTGCTTATGCAAAAACCTAGCCTTTTGAAGATATGCCCTGGGGAGAGGACCATTATCTGCTGATTACCTGTTCCTGGAGACTCAAGATCAAGGGCTCAAGCTATATAAAGGAAAAACTAATTTATCCATGGGTGTGTTAGTTCTAAGCTAAGGCTGTTATGAACTTGTGATCTTGGTTTAAAGGGCTGACTCCTACCAGAGCCCTTGGTGAAGTAGGGGGATGATCTCTGGTAAGCTTATTAGCATGTTTGTAGGTACTTTTGTCATTTTTAATATGTTTTCTCTGTAATGCTTTCACTTAAGAATAAATGTGATTGCTTATTAAGAACTGTGGGGTAACTTGTAATTGCCTTAGTTATTAGTTATTCATAGCCTTCGGAGAAAAAGCAAAGCACAGACATTGGTTTGTGTAGGTACTCTGGCTTGCTGGAAATATCACAGTGTGGGTAGGGAACTGTGCAGCCTCAAAATGCAATGGTCAGGAGGGAGAGAAATGTGGGTCTCTGCCCAAGAGAGGTGACAGCTGAAGAGCCAGGAGCCTAGAGTGCAGGCCCTGGGTGAACCATGGAGGAGAAATACAGGTGTAATTGCCCTGAACTGTGACACAGATAATTACAAAAAATCTTTACCAAGGGAAAGTGCAGAATTAGTCAGAGCTTTGTTTAGTTTATCTGTCAGATGTCCCAAGTGATAGAATTTCCAGCATTTCTCTTGAGATACTATTCCACAGGCTAATAATGCTCAATGCTAGGAAGTTTATCCTGATATTCATCCTAGATTGTATACTTCTTAATTTCTTGCCATTACTCCTAGTTAAAGCATAGAACTTGAACTGAGCCACCTGAGGGAGGAAAATAGGGGGTGAAAGGGAGAGGCAAGTAAGCGCTGCTTATTTATTTTCCAGTTCAATCTTTGGAAGTTTGAAATTACTGCCTGAAGGATCACAGGAGTCTTAAAACCATCAGGAGCACCCCTACACCGAATACATGCACTTTCCTGAGAAGATTCTTTATCTACAGGGGATACATTCAGAAGAGAGAATAAACGAACAAAGCAAGTGCTGTCCAGCAAAGAAAAAGCAGCAACACTTACCCCTGAAGAGACAACTGTAGTGATGACTAGCTGGCTGGGGTCTGAATATGTGGGGCTCAAAATGAGGGTATCAAAAAGTACAGACCACTTGTCTTCATTGGGCAGGAATCCTGTCTAGAAAAGTTTAAGTGGTAAAAAGTTCACCCTGCAGGATTTCTTCTTCAGTGGACTCTTTCTTCTGTGGAGGCCTCAGATGTAGCCCTAGTAAGTGGGGTCACAGGGGGGAAGGCACTATTAAGCCTAACATCTTCAGGAAGAACAGTACACGTCTCAGAGGCTGGGATCCCAGAGGATACTATCTCCCAAATGGTATGGAAAACTCAGGGCTCAGAATAATCCCATCTTTTACGCCAAGATAAAAACAGGTGCTTCGTTGCTTAGGCAAAACCTCAAGGATTGGAACTATCAGTATGCTTTCCTTAGAAACAAGAACACTCCCTGAGCTCCTGGTTCTCTTATCAGTCAACAGTCTAAATACAGGGAAACAACGATACTTGTGTTGTCTGAGGAATGAAGACTCAGCAGTGAAAATATTCAGTGATATAGAAAGATCAAAGGGTAGGATACCATAATGGTAGTGGCCTTTTCCTACACAAAACCAGAGGTACTTCTCATAAAATGGATGGATGATCAGGTATAAGAGATGCTGTCAACACAACCCCTTTTCTTTCCGTAGCAAGAAATAATAGGAAAGGAACATGTTCTCCTTTTTACTACTAAAGGACCACCTCTATATCCTCTTTTTAGAGAAGGAAGATAACTTCTTCCCTTAATATCTTCTCATGAGAGGGATCTCTGAAAATGGAGAGGAAGAGGAAAGGGTACAAATCTAAAACTGAATAGTTGAAGGCTGTTGACTATCACATCAAACTTTCTGCCTGGCGCTCAATGCAACAGGCAATCTTACCACTGAGATGGGGCAGACCACTGACGAAAATGTTTAAACTTCTGCCTGAAAGAGGAGTGTCTATGGGCAGACTTCAGTCTGTTGGAAGTCAAGGCAGAGCTCTGCCTCTAGAATCCAAAGGGAGTAGTACCCTCTTAACTGAAGGCATTTAAAGTAGCTAAAGATGTCTGGAAAGTTGTCCAAAAGTCTTCAACTTTTTTTAAGCTGTCATCTCTTTCTTCACTAACACATCTTTTCACATAGAAAGTGATCTACTGTGGTCTGGGCTTCATACAGCAATGTGGTGCACTTCAGCCAAAAGAACTATTGAATGGTAATGGTTGCATTATAATGGGCATTGTATGCCAACTCGTAGGGCATGTTTGGCCATCATCTCATCTTCAGACACAAGTAATTTAAGATCTTGCATGAACTGAGACAGGATTTAATCAAAAATGAGCAACAGCTTGTAACATGAGGAAGTTGCACTTCTCAAACATGGCTTGCTAACTGTCAATTCACACCTGCATGATTACGTCTTTTCCAGCACCAGTGAGATCTTTTTGAAAATTATATATTTTAAAGAGTGTTTTTCCCTTACGAGTTCAGTTATTTTATAATCTAGCGTTTTAGTTCTGTTGACCTAATAACAAGATCAGTCTCCCTTTGATAAAGGTACATTGGTAAAGTGGGAATGAAAAAGGAAAAACATACTGGAAATACTGGCTAGAATAGTTTTTCACTCATTGTAAATGTAACAATCCTCTTTGCACTGGAAATTTACTTGTGTCTAAATACTGAAGTGGAAATGTACAGAAAAGACCATAAGAGCTATTTCAGCCTCATGGACACCTATGAGATGCAACCTGCTGTTTTTCATATCCTCTGTTACTCTTTTCCATTCCTGCAAGGTATATTAAATGAAAAAGAGAAAATATCAGTGGCTGTAGTTCTTTAATTTGGCTCCCTCTGGCTATTTACACGTGTAGTATCTAGGTGTTTACATTGCACATTCCAGGATCACATAGAGAGTAGTGTTCACTGGAGATACTTGCTCTTTTTAGTCACCCTGCTTCACACAGGGTTTCAAAAGTATAAAAGGGGAAATGGTTTCAGCCACCCTTCAGTTCTTTCCACTAATGCAGGAATTCTTAACCCAAACTCTAAAGAAGTAAAGAAAGCAAGAGAGGAATGTGAATATGCAGAGGTAACACTATCTAAGAGCAGATCTACACTTAAAATGCTGCAGCAGCTTCTTCCATCAGCGTAGTTAATCTGCCTCTGTGAGAGGCTGTAGCTACATGGACAGGAGAAGCCCTCTCGTGGACATACTGCTGTCTACATAAAGCAACAGAGGGTCCGGTGGCACCTTTAAGACTAACAGAAGTATTGGGAGCATAAGCTTTCATGGGTAAGAACCTCACTTCTTCAGATGCAAGTAATGGAAATTTCCAGAGGCAGGGCACCTCACCCTCCCTGACTGAACTAACCTCGTTATCTCCACACTGATTTATACCCGCCTCTGGAAATTTCCATTACTTGCATCTGAAGAAGTGAGGTTCTTACCCACGAAAGCTTATGCTCCCAATACTTCTGTTAGTCTTAAAGGTGCCACAGGACCCTCTGTTGCTTTTTACAGATTCAGACTAACACGGCTACCCCTCTGATGCTGTCTACATAGTGGCTTAGGTCAGTATAACTGCGTTGTTCAGAGGTGTGGATTTTTCACATCCCTGAGCGATATAGTTATACTGATGTAAGCTTATAGTGTAGACCTTGCCTAAGAATTATAGTTGTGGGAATATAACTTCTGTCACATTGAGGTAGTCCACATATTTTCATTTGTAGAAGTTTGGCAAGCAGTACCATCCCAAAAAAGGTGGGCACAGATGTTCTAGGTGAATAAGAACTTCAAAACTGCTAAAATGAGCAACAGCTCTGGATACCAGGTCCAGAGAGTATTAGAAGGGACTTGTGATAGGTTAGTCTGCACTTTAAGGGCAATGGTGCCAAAGGGTCAGCCCACCACCTGGTCAGCATGGTCCTTTAATATTTTGAGAGGTTTTGGTGTATGCAAGGATCTAGGAAATAAGAGGTACTGCTGGAGAGGAAGAAGTCCTGGCAATAAGGAGGACGTGGGAGAAAGTCAGTTACTGTTTCTTTAAGGGTCCAGGACTAGTGAACTTGCAGAGTGGGTGAGGCAACCTATTGGGGATGAGCTGGGAGAAGGGGACTGGCACATATGCTACCTCCACCCCCTTAGCAGGGTAGACACCAGCAGTAGAAGGCTGCCTACTGAGGCCTCCAAGTCTGAGGATTAATTGGGGGAAAGAGGCCAGCTGAAGGAGAAACTGGCTAAGGTTCTATAGCAGGCCTAAATTACAACCCAGCTCCAGGGAGGAGAACTGGAGACTCCTGACTTAAGGAGAAACAGAAGGACTGCCTAAGTTTCAATCCAACTTTGCAGAGGAGATATAGGGACTTCTGTCTTAAAAGAGGGTTACAGTTTAGGCTACCTCTACACTACAAGCTAGGGGTGCGATTTCCCCTGCTCGTGTACACCTACTTGTGCTAGCTCTCATCAAACTAGCATGAGTATACACAGCAGCATAGCCATGGTAACAGAGGCTTGGCTGAGCTTGCTGAGCAGAAACCCACCTGAAACTGGTGGGTACGTACTCTGCTGCCGCTACCTGTGGTACCTCAGCTACACTGATTTTGATACTCATACTAGCTCAGTGAGAGTGTACCCAAGCAGGAGAATCACACTCCTGGTTTGTACTGTAGACATAACCTTAGGCCCTGTCTACATGGGCAAGTTTCTGCGCAGTAAAGCAGCTTTCTGCACTGTAACTCCCAAGGTGTACACACTGCCAAGCCACTTAGTGTGCAGCGCTTTAAAATAACCACCTCAACGAGAGGTGTACAGCTTCCTGCACCGGGGCTACTGTGGTGCGGTGCCAGTATAGACACCATGGTCGATTTCAGCACTGCGATTAGCCTCCGGGAGGTGTTCTTGCCTCTCTGGTCATCAGTTTGAACTCTACTGCCCTGCCCTCAGGTGACCAACCATCATCCCCACTCTGTAAATTACTTTGGAATTTTGAAAGTCCCCTTCCTGTTTGCTCGGTGATGTGTGCAGTGGTCTCAGCGCATCTTTCCAGGTGGCAATGCTTGCTCCACGCACTAGGTGATCCCCCACTTGGAGCAATGCCAAGCTGCTGGACCTCATCATTTGGGGAGAGGAGGCTGTCCAGTCCCCGCTGCGCTCCAGCTGTAGAAATTATGATACCTACTAACAGATTTCACAATGCATGAGAGAAAGGGGCCCTGACCGGGACACATTGCAGTGCAGGGTCAAAGTGAAGGAGCTGCAGAATGCCCATCACAAGGCGCATGAGGCAAACCGCTGCTCTGGTGGTGTGCCCACGAGCTGCCAGTTCCACATAGAGCTGGACGCAATACTTGGCGGCGACCCCACCTCCACTGCGAAGACCACTGTCGATACTTTGGTGGCTCGCATGCCAGTCGAGATTGGACCAAGCCAGGAAGGGGAAATCTTGGACGAAGTTGTGGAGGGGGACCCAGAGGCAGAGGATGACTTGGAGGTCAGAGATGCATGCAGCCAGGTGCTCTTTTCTACCCCGGAGGAGGCTAGCCAGTCAGAGTTGTCAGATGTTGGTGAAGCGCAAACAGGAGAGGAGGCCCCTGGTAAGAGGATTTGATTTTGGGAATCGCTGAAACGAGTTGTTGGGGGCAGGAGGGTTGTAGAAAGCAGGCTTTTCTCCCACCATATGCCTAGTCTGAGCATCGGAACAGGCTACTGATTGACTCCCTCATGTCACAGGAATCTCCTTCAGAGATCTCCAGGAAACTCTCGTGGAGATACTGGGCAATCCGCTGCTGCAGTTTCTTCGACAGAGCTGCTTTGTTTCTTGCCCCATTAACGGTAACTTTCCTGCACCACTGTGCTGTCACGGGTGGGTGGGGAGGGGGGACCATTGCTTCACACAGGCAAGCCACATAGGAGCCAGGGCGGAAGCCGCAGTCTTGGAGAAGACCCTCCCTTGATTCCCTGCTCACCCTCAGCAGCGAGATATCTTCCATAATGATCACATCCTGTGGAAAGTGTGGGGACAGGAATGACTATCAGCCCCTGCTAAAGTGCTGGCTCTCCCCAAGAGCCATGTGCCCAGTGTACAGCAGGGTCCAGGAAGAGTGATTTACCCTGCCCCTGCAGCTACTCACCATTTTGGGGGTCTTGCGGCTCATGTGTGCTTGCCTGGGATCAGCCAGTTAGTGACAGGTGTGTAAGTAGTGGCTGTGTTTTAAATTACTGAATCAGTGTTCTCTGTGTTGCAAACAATACTGCTTCTGTACAATGTTGCATTTAAACTTCATAGAGATGACCTTGGGAGCCCAGCCTCCCTCTTTGTTATCAGCGGCTGAACAGCTGCGCAGAATTAGAAAGCGGCCAAGAAGAACTAAGAACAACTTTCTGCGTAATGTTATGATGAACTCAACCGCTGAGAAACAGGTATTGAAGGAGTGGTGGAACAGCGAGAAGAGGGATCGAAAGGAGAATGCGGCACGCCAGAATGAAGCCACAGAGTGGCTCTTAAAGGTTATGGAGTTCCAAGCAGGCACGCTCCAGGCGATACTAGCTCTGCAAACCGAGCAGCTCTGCGCCCGCCCTCCCCTGCAGCCACTGTCGCAAAACTCTTTCCCATGTTCCCCCCAGACACTGCCAACACACTCTTATCAACCTCCTGACTCCAGTCTTTACTCGCAGCATCCCATTCCTCCCTCCTCACAGTCCAGCACTGTGGTCTCCCACTACCCACTGCACTCAACACCCATCCCTCAACAGTTTGGCCCTGCTGAAGTACAGTACCCACTGCATTGTACTCCAAAGGAGAAGGTTGGATATGATCCCTGGACATACACAAATCTTTAGCCGTCCCGGGACCCCACCTCCTCCTGGGACCTTCCCTTCCCCCATCCCTCTCATTGCTGATTTTTTTTTGTTTGACTCTCTCCTCCAGTAGTTGTTTTTTAATAAAAAAAAAAACTGTTGGTTTGAAAGCAATTTTTATTCTATTAATTGAAAGCAAAAAGAGCCCTGCAAAGCAACATACAATTATGTTAAACCCACATATTGCATTGTCTGCACCAATCATCTCCTAGCATTACAAGCACTGTACTCCCGAGCATAGCAACAAATATTAGTGGTTTTCAGCTTCAAATTGCTGCCTCAAGGCATCCCTGATCCTTATGGCCCCGTGCTGCACCCCTCTAACAGCCCTGGTCTTTGGCTGCTCAAACTCAGTCTCCAGACACCGAGTCTCTGTGGTCCAGCCCTGAGTGAAGCTTTCACCCTTCCCGTCACAATATTATGGAGCGTACAGCATGCACCTATAAGCATAGGAATACTGTCATCGGCCAGGTCCAGCTTCCCATACAGGAAGCACCAGCGGGCCTTTAAACAGCCAAAAGCACACTCAACATTCATTCTGCACTTGCTCATCCTGTTGTTGAACTGCTCCTTGCTGCTGCCAAGTTACCCCGTGTATGGCTTCATAAGCCACGGTATTAAGGGGTAGGTGGGATCTCTCAGGATCACAATGGGCATTTTGACTTCCCCAACGGTAATCTTCTGGTCCGGGAAAAAAGTCCCTGATTGCAGCTTCCTGAACAGGCCAGTGTTTCGAAAGATGCATGTGTTGTGCACCTTTCAGGACCAGCCTGCGTTAATATCTGTGAAATGCCCACGGTGATTCACAAGCACCTGGAGAACCATTGAGAAAAATTCCTTGTGACTAATAAACTCGGTGGTTAGGTGATCTGGTGTCAGATTTGGAATATGTGTGCCATCTATCGCCCCTCCACAGCAAAGCCATCTACAATGTCACGCATGTTGCCCAGAGTCATGGTCTTTCAGAGCAGGATGCGATTAATGGCTCTGCACACTTTCATCAACAAGAGTCCAACGGTCAACTTTCCCACTCCAAACTGGTTACCGACTCATCAGTAGCAGTCTGGAGTAGCCAGCTTCCACAGTGCAATCACCACGTGCTTCTCCAACGGCAGGGCAGCTCTCATTCTCATGTCCTTGCACCACAGGGTTGGGGCGAGCTCATCACACAGTCCCATGAATGTGGCTTTCCTCATGCAAAAGTTCTGCAGCCACTGCTCGTCATCCCAGACGTGCATCATGATGTGATCCCACGACTTGTTTTCCAAGCCCCAAAGTGGCGTTCCACTGCGGTCAGCACCTCCATGAATGCCAAAAGCAATCTCATGTTGTAGCTAGTACACATGGCAAAATCAATGTCACACTTCTCTTGCCTTTGTAGTTTAAGGAATAACTCCACTGCCACGTGTGATGTGTTGGTCAGAGCAAGCAGCATACTGGTCAACAGTTCGGGATCCATTCCTGCAGGCAGGGTGTGCAGTACACAAACCGTTGAAAGATGGCGCCAAATGCAAATGGAAGCACAGGGATTGCTGAAATGAAAAGCAATGCATCACGGGGCATTGAGACAGGACCCAGGATGCCCCATGACCCCCTCCACCTTCCTACAACTCTTAGTGGCTGAAGAGGAAGAGATGCTCTGTGGGATAGCTGCCCAGAGTGCACCGCTCCGAATACCTCTGCAAGTGCCACATGTGAACATGCTATTGCGCAGGAAGCTGACAGTTTGAACACACAACAGCGGTTTCCCTTCAGCACTCTCTGAGCGGCACTGTAACTGCAGGTGCTGTAACTCTGCCAGTGTAGACATACCCTTAGAGTACTACCCCAGCTCCCAGAAGGAGCAAGAAAGATTACAAGGATTCTTACAGAGACCAAAAGTGCGTGTGAACTGGGATGACTGAGTGAATTACACTGTGTAGACTTAATAAGCACTTAATAAACCAGAAAGGGGCTACATGTTTTGAACAAATCTAGTCTGGGTAATTGATTGAAAGAACCCAGGAAGTGCTGAGTGTGATATACCAGCAGAGAGGTGAGAAGCCACAAGGGGGTGTGCTGGAGGATAGTTCCATGACAGGATTGCAACCTCATTCTCCCAAATCAGGCTTCATTTGAATGGGGAAAAAAGGTTTAAATCCCACATAGAGCCTCAAGCAGCAGCCTTGCAAAATGTTAAGATGAAGATCATCTGAAGGCATATTATATCTCCTGGTGGCCGAGCATCTGTCAGGTCACAGCAATTCTGAAACACAGTCACATTGGAGGCAAATTCTGAACTGTGATGGACAGATCCCTGATCTCATTTGCATATGACCCCCAAAGAAGAATAGATGTGGATAGATTTGGAGATATATAGATAATAAATTGAGACCCAGTGGACACTTAAAGTATGGGGCATAACTTCCCTGGATCTAAATAAGGCTCAGGGAAAATACAGACAAGCTAGTACCCAGAAAGAACTGGAAGTAGGAGAGAAACTATGTTAGCTTAGTTTCCATAGCCAGGATTTCACCCAAATTCATGTCTAGGGATCTGGCAACTTTCACTGGCTGGCAATGGCCAAAAGTAATTACAAATTGATGCCTATGAGGTGCCTGTCACGGGACTGATCCTTTAAGAGGGAATCAGGGACCCACCTACCTGAGACAAGCTCCTGTAACAGAAAATGAACCAACTTATACCCACCTGGATCCAATTAAATCCTTAGGTGATTTATTGCCAGTTGTTTAGCTAATGTGCCTCATAAAGGCACATTACTAGCACTACAGTTGGGCTCTAGAAAACAGGAAGTGCCTGCGAAGAGTAGAGAGCTCACCAGAGCAAGGAACCCGGATGGTGTGTTCTCAGAGAGTAGCTCCTCAGCAGCAGCAGGAGAAGGACGAGAAGGGATGATAACAATGAAAAGGGCAAGAGAATAATGCCAGGAGCCTGGGGGGCTGCAGCTGGCTGGACAAAAGTGGCTGCAGGTGAGTTCTGCAGCAAATTAAGGTAGAGACTGAACTGGACCCCGAGAACCACAGGCCCCACAGAGGAGGGCTGTACAAACCCCAAACTCAATGGGAGAGACTTTCTATTTCAAATATATTTCAATTTAATAAAGTAGAACCATAACAGGGGAACTTTGTTTTTCATTCTTTTGGACTGTGTGGAATTCTTAGGGGAAATAGGAAGAACCTATAGTGCCACATTCAGCCAGCAGGAGCCATTATGGGCACAGCCACCACCCCAATACAATGCCCTATATTTAGTGGGTAGTCTCAATTCAGTTTTTAATTCACAGGTGTACATGTCACAGAAATCACTACCACAAATAGGACCTTCATTAGTTAAAGTAGAGAAGGCCAAAAATTGGATGAGCTTTCAGAAAGAACTACCTTCTAACCTTTATACTTGACTTTTCAAGTCAAGGTTGAAGAGAACAGGGATGAATGGGTGCATATGGTGTGTGTGTAAACTGCATGGGCAATACGGAGAAGTTTGGAGTGCAGCTGATACACAAGTTCTATGGAGAAACCGACAAATCACCCTTCTGGGTGCTACCAAGCTGAGTCCTTTCACAATATCACAACCACTAACCTGATGAGCACAAAGAAAGGACAGGTCACTTGAGTAAGTACTATGGCAGAGCAGTTGGCACAGTCCACAGGGAGCCAAAGACTAAAACAGGAATGCACCCTGCTCACACTGGGGTTATGCCAATAAACTGTATTTGGATAAAATATGCATCTCCGAAGCATTGTCTGGATTAAAAATAAACATGTGATGGAAAGCCATAGGAGTTGAATGGCACTGAAGTACTGTAGTATTTCAAAGGATCAGGATATAAATATTGACAAGCATACTGGAATATTAGTAGCAATTTCCTTTTAATACAGATCATGGATAAGTTTAAAAAAACTGAAGCCTTTATGGAGCTTACCTAATATATCAAACTAAAGTTTGAATGTTTTAATTGTCACCTCTATTCTATTAACCAGCAAAATACTTTCCCAGAGAATATTTAAAAAAAAATGTAAAAAAATCCAGAAAGTGCCATCATGTGCATAGGAAGGAAATATAAGCAATGATTCTAAGAAGTTTTGCCTGAAGAATTGGACTCATTTTGAGTAAACAAGAGTACTAGGGCGGGGGGAGACAAAAATTAGCTTCACCCATTATCATAAATTGCTGCATCAAGCATCTCCAAATTCTAGGATACATGAAATTCATCTCCTCACTCTAATCCTGTAGCTGCCTCAATTTAATAGGACACTATTATCAGATAACTACTGTATAGCAGTAGTTCCAAGAACATGGAAAGACAGTCTACTGGCTTCCATTACAGTGCCATCCCGAGAAACTCTTGAAGTGTTACTTCTGTGAATGACTTACAATAATGTGCTGTATTATCTGTGGCCCTTATTCTGCCATGTCCATAACACAGCAGTCATCATTTGGGACTATATCTTTATTGTTTTTAATATGAAATCACTACTCTAAGAACAAAAGATTGATACAGAGCAGGGGGATTTAATGATGAACTGTAGAAAAGTATCATGTTCATCCAAATGCAAGTAACAATTCTAAATGATCATTTTTATTTGTTTTTCTTAGTTTCCTGTATGTCAAATTACCTGAGCTATGGGGGGAATCTGACTTTGGCCTGGCTGATTTTGTATGCAAACAGCATCGCTCTCTGCCACAGAATCTGTTGCACTTCCATCCTGTTGCGATTCAACCATTTCCGTGGTCATTTGTCTAAAAATAAATAATATAGTGCAAGGAAATGAATTCAGACCTGAAGAAGGGATATTTATTTCAACTCTATTAAATTATTTTTCTCCTCAACTCCCAATTTCAGTTCTTTAAAATATTTGACAAAAGAGCAACCCAACAGTATCCTAGCATCACAGTGTGTTGCCATGCATGACCTGTAAATTAGGAATCAAGCTCACTCTCTTGGCTAGCAAGGACTAGATGCAATGTGTAAGCAATACTCCCAGCACTGAGTAAGGAAATCAAAGCCTCATTCTCTAGCAACCCATTATGTCCAGATACTTGCTTGCAATGCTGATTCCAGGAAGATACCTATCCAGCCCTTCTATGTTGGGGTAGGGGAGTAGAAGGAACATTAAAACAAGGAGAAACTGAAGATGAGAAGAGTTAACTGGGAAAAAGAAGAGGACCATTCTGAGGAATGCTGAGGGAGAAATATCTGGTAACTATTTATTCAGTCAGGTCTACAAAAGAAGACCTGTAGATGCAGTATAGTATAGTCACTTTAGGAAGTGACAATTAGATGTCTAGGAAGAATTGGTTAGAAATTTTTATCTTTTCTTTATTCAATTAGGTTAGACAGTCATAATATTGTGTATCCTGCAATGGACACAATCAGAACCATAAGATTATACCTAACAAGTGAATATTTATTCTGGATTACCATGTCTGGATTGTTTTTCTTTTGTTTTGTGATGAAAGCAAAACTTCCTTCTATTCTTATCTGTATAAATTAGTCACTGGAGAGATATACCAGAGTAGGAAATTATTAAAATATTGAGACATCTGAAAAGTTTTGATAGAAATATTGTACGTAAATCCTACTGTTCTGTCCCACTAAATAGAAATATCATCCTCCTTTAGACAAAATATAATTTTATTATATACTTTTGTCACTTTTGCTAACAGTAATTCCAAACATGAAGATTTCATATTCAGGACATGGAACTGATTTTGTTTTGAACCAAATGATAGATGTTTAACACTTGATTTTTACATTGGTATCAGCAACTCTCTTGTGATTTTTTATCCTGTAAATCTTAAACCTAAGCTTGGGTAAATTACATCCATCAACTGAAATTTATAAACTGAAAGACTCGGTTAGTGGAGAAAACTTTCAAATATATCGACTACACAAAAACATAATTACCTTACGGTTGTTTTTCCATGATATTTCTTGACACACTTGCTCATAATGGATGGTGGGAGTGTTTAAAACAAGAGCTTGGTTTTCCTCAGCTCACCTTCTCTCCTACTGAACACTGCAGTGAAGTTATGATGTTGAAGTTGTGATGTCACAATCATCACCATAGCAACAAACCAATGTCATAAAGAGTATACAGCCTTCACTGCAGGCTCAAGGAGAAGTGTGGCATTAAAAGAGAGATCTTGTTCAAACGCATACCAAATATTACAGGAAATGCAGGAAAAGACCAGACAAGGAAGGGAAAATCACCTATTTGTTGTTTTAATTTTTCTGACGTTATAATATGACAGGGTTCCTATTCTGGGGTCTTCTGCTATCATGTGAGACAAGCAGGAACTCCCTGATTCAATGGTTTTGAGGCCCCTGAAGTACCCATATATATTTTTAATGCACAGGCCAACTCCTGGTATCTCAGTGCTCTCTGGGATGTTATTTCTTTGAGTGAGAAACAAAGAGCTCCTTAAACACTACACATAATTTATGTCCAAAATAAGTCATCAAAATGTTTGTCTCCCACTATGGTTGAGAAGGAATCAAGTTAAACGATATCATCAGAGAAGCAGAATTACAGGTAATTTTTGTATCTCTAAGAATACCATCTTGACTAGATAGTGGATACACAAAAATGCCCTGCCTCCTTCCATCTCAAGCCCCTGTGCAGATCTCAGGTTCCAGTATGTCTCTTAGTAACTAGATCTTGAGTGATTTATGGCTTTAATGGTTAAAATTGCCATCTTGAATTCTATCAGAAAATTCTCAGGAAGCTACTGCAGCTCACAGAGTGCTAGCATTCATACACTCTTAAAATAAAGTTCCTCTTAAACTAGCTTGTTTCCAAATGGTGTCAGTGTATACACCATGAGGAATGTATTAGAGTAGTCTATCTTTTGTGTAGTTTGTTAGAAAAAATTTTAGTACATCAACAGCAGTTCTAATTCAATCCATAATAATACAGTATTTAATATATACACAGATGGTACCTCCTGCATTCCTATTTTTTCTCATGAGTTCCTTTCCCCTGGATATAATGCTAAAATAATAGTGCAGTCAAAATCTCAGGATGTTGAGAGCACTGGTGCTCAGTATGCACCAAGGACTTAATCAGAGGAGAGTGTATAACTTTAAATGGGGCAATTTTGGATTGACTCATCAGCTACTCTGAAGATCTCCTACTGTATCCAGCCACTTCTTCCTACAGCACATGTAAGTGAAAAGAGTATCTTGCTGAATTACTGTACTTCTTATGCACATACCCAGTATAGTAATAGGCAACGATCTGAGAAGAAATAGTCTTTCTCCCAGAAATTTCACTATGACCCAAGACTCACCTGTGAGGATACTAGTTGTTTAATATGTATATCCAAAAGGATGTCCCCATAGATCAAAACAGCTTAAATACCAGGATCAATAATGTAATTAGTCTGCATTACCAACATAGTCACTAAACCTTTCTTCTGGAATTAAGAGTAGGATCCTAATTATTTTACCCGATGCAGCTCCAAAATCATACCTTCATATTTCATATCCAAGATTGTCTGTCACACAGAGATAGGGTTTAATTCAAAATTACTAATTTTACCTCCGTCCCACGGAAAATGTTCCATTGGCTTCTCTTGGCAAGGATCATCTATCATGCTGTAGAAACTGACATGTTTCCAATTTTACTACTTTATTGCTTTAGGCTTGATTTATATGAAGTCTGGACCCATACATCCATTAGTTAGAAATGTAGCACTTTTCTCGCTTTGGTGAAAAGACAGTCTCAATTAGCTGCTGAATGTCATTGCCTGTTGCACTAAGTATCATGAAACAAAAGCAATAAAGTGTTTGAGGAAAATGCCTATCTGGTTTTCTAATCTTGACAGTATCTTTTATTTCCCAGATAGGGGCTTAATCCCTTATGGCTTGCTGAAGGCCCTCCTCCTACAGAAAAGCTGTATTATTCTATTTGTTTTTGACACCCCTGTGATCCTTCCTGATCTTTCTATGGGCAACTCTTTCATGTAGTGTAGACAGCTAAATACTTAACTAATTTCAGTTCACGTGTCTGTTATTAGATGTATGCACAGTTAAACTGTACTGATGTAAATAGTGAAGACAACTAAAAAATTAAAAAAGTATCTCTAGGATATCTGCAGCCTTTCAAAATATGACAAGAAAGAGGACTGTATTTTTATTATGCTCTAGATTTTAGGTAAAACTCATGGGAAATTAGAATACAAATCTCAGATGCAGAACACAATTAAAATACACTTTAGCCACACCTAAGCATGGGAATCTATTCAAATGTATTCTCCAAAGATACAGCTGAATATACTCTGGATTTTAATTAGACAGATGATTTACTATTTTTAATCTTCAGCACAGCCAAATAGCACTAGAATTTTTTATATTGTCTCTTTTCAGGTATTCCTGAGATTTGTTAATACCACTGTTCTCCTAAAACATTGCTTCTGGACAAGCCATTATTGTTATTTTCAAGGGGAAATTAATTTAAATGTCAACAGTGTGTAAACGCATGCACTTGTTGAACAAAATGCTAAACTGAGCACAGAAATTGCCTTCTCCAAGTATGAAGGTCAAATGAAACCTAAAACTTTGGGCCTGTAAAAGACAAAGCTTAAAAAAGGTAAGTAGCCATTTTAGGTGTACTAGTCCCCTTGACATAAACTTGTATAAAAGGCCTGACTAAAAACAAAGTTGCAGTATAACAGCTGCATAATATAAAGCATAGTGCAAGACAAAGGACCTATTTTGGTTGGCATATCTGAAAATAGCAAGGCAGGTGATATGTTTTTCCAAAAGACTATTAAAACTGTTCTCAATATGAAGCACCCATGAAACAGACAGTTATTAATTTAGTCCAGAGACTACCAAAATAGAAGACTTTTTCTTCCTATAATGTAAGCAGAGTTTTGATTAGAGGCAAACCACCGATGACAAAGGAAATGTATTGACAGATCCATTGCTCCTAAGTTTCAAAACAAGGCTCTACATCAGGGGTGTGCAAACTACGGCCCACGGGATTGCCACCCCCGTGATGCCATGGGCCCCGCGCCACTTCCGGAAGCGGCCGGCACATCCCTGCAGCCCCTGAAGGGGCAGGGGGCAGAGGGCTCCGCATGCTGCCCTCACCTGCAGGCACTGCCCACCGCAGCTCCCATTGGCCGGAAACAGGTAACCAAGGCCAATGGGAGCTTTTGGGGAGGTACCCGCAGGTGAGGGCAGCACAGAGCCCTCTGCCCCCCCTCCCCCAGAGGCCGCAGGGATGTGGTGCCAGCCACTTCTGGGAGTGGTGTGGCACAGGGCCAGGGCTGTCTTAGCCCCGCTGAGTGCCGCTGCCACCCCAGGTAAGCAGTGCTGGGCCAGAGCCCGCATCCCAGACCCCTCCTGCACCCCAACCCCCTGCCCTGAGCCCCCTGCCATACCCCACCCTCTTCCTGCACCCCAACCCCTTGCCTTGAGCCCCCAACCCCCTGCCCTGAGCCCCCTTGTACACTCCGCACCACTCCTCCACCTCAATCCTTTGCCTTGAGCCCCTTCCTGCACACCACACCTCCTTCCACACCCCGCACTGCCTCCTGCAACCTGACCCCCTGCCCCAGCCCTATATTCATGGCCCTGCATTCAATTTCCCCACCCAGATGTGGGCCTCGGGCCAAAAAGTTTGCCCACCCCTGCTCTACATAGCTCTTTCGGGCAGGGACTATCTTCTTCTGTGTTTGTGCAGCACAAAGAACAGTGGGGTTCTAGTCCATGACTAGGGCTCCTAAGTACTGCAGTAATAAAAATAACATCCAGTTTATGCCCCTTATTTCATGAAAAGTCCAAAGGTCTTTGTAAAAGCGTTAAAGGATCCATGAGTAATGGAACTAAGTTTTAGCTTTATATATCCAGCAAGGATCTTAACTGATTTTGATGACAGAGATCACGTGGTCTGGAAAATCAGGAACAATAAACAGATTCTGTTTGTTTGTTTTTTAAGGAAGATTGAACTTTCAAACCATTATAACTTTATAGGCCTTGTATATGGACTTAACCCTAAACTCAAAAATTGCTTTATTTTTTATAAACATGGTTTAATTACAAATCAGCTACATATCATGAGATTTATTTTGATATTAAATATTAATAGGATTGTTACATTTTTCCTCTGGGTTGCTTACTACCTTTCAAAAG
Source organism: Trachemys scripta elegans (assembly GCF_013100865.1). Taxonomy (NCBI): domain Eukaryota; kingdom Metazoa; phylum Chordata; order Testudines; family Emydidae; genus Trachemys; species Trachemys scripta. Next base: position 26,629,513 of record NC_048299.1, read on the forward strand.
TTACGAGGCAATACATTGATATTAATTAGGCACGATTTTTATCTTAATACACGCAAGTTACATGACTGCACTTCCATGAATTATGGTTGAAAATATATTCTGTAATTTAATGTAAGGCAAATGTATGTGGTTTTTTGCCTGGAGATGATGAGGAAAAATCACAGGGCTGGAAACATATATGCCTATTTTTTCTGTCTCACTAATGACATTGTAATAACTTATTGTGACATTGTTTATTGTGTATCCAGTATTGAGATTTTGCAGTTTGAGTAATAGGTACACTCTGCATTAGGAAATGTGTTTATCTGTATCTTTACTGTTAAATTTGCAGTACTTAACTTTCTCAGAATGTCAGGAAATCTGAAATCCTCTAAGGAAATGCTTTTACTGTTTGAAAACATTAAATTATATTGCATTGTGATTTATTTTTTTATGTATCGGTTTCTTTAATATAGTGTTTTCAAAGTTTAGTTCAGCTTGTGGGATGGATGTTTGGCACCAGCTTCATATCAGAACTATGTAAAGATGTCAGACCTGTAGAAGAGAAAAAAGAGAGGCAGAAGTAACCCTCTTCTACCCCTCCTCTCAAAATAAACTTCACAGCTAGAAAATTCATTCCACCAGAAACCATTTGCCTTATGAGCCACAGAAGCAACATTAACTGGATAAAAGCAAAGTAGAAGTAGCCATTGCTAGAAAGGAAAGCTGATCACGTTTAGAGCCCTGCAAATCTGCAGATATCCGCGGATATCCACATCCACGGATACGGACATCAGCAGACCATGTTTGCGGATAGATGCTGTCATAAATATAGGGGGAAGGGTAGCAACCTTTATGTATCCTTGGCAACTGTACTGGATTGCCTTCCCTGTAAAGGGTTAAGTAGTTCAAATAACCTAGTTGGCACCTGGCCAGAAGGACCAATGAGAAAAGAAAATACTTTCAAAATTGACAGGGGGAAGGATTTGTTTGTTATTCTCTTTTGTTGTTCCCACTCCGGATGGAGGGAGAAGCCAAGCAGGTACAATATCTCCTGAAAATATACCTGGAATAATCCATCTAAACCCACAGAAACTGGGAGTGGGGCAAGGAAATGCATTAGGTTATCTTTTGTTTTGGCTTGTGAATTTTCCTATGCTACAGGGGTAGTTTCATTCCTGTTTTTGTAACAGTGAAGCTGAGACCAGAGGGGAATCCTCTGTGTTTTAAATCTTTTTAGTACCCTGTAAAGTTACCTTCCATCCTGATTTTGAAGGTGTGATTCTTTTACTTATTTCTTTATAAATAAAGTTCTTCTTTTAAGAACCTGATTGATTTCGGTGTCCTGAAGACAAAGGGTCTGGTCTGTGCTCACATTGCTAAGGCAACTGGTTGATAGTTTATTCTCAAGCCTCCCCAGGAAAGGGGGTGAAGGGGTTTGGGGGGGATATTTTAGGGGGATAGAGATTCCAAGTGACCCTTCCCTGAATATTTTGTGTAAATCACATGTTGGTGGCAGTAATATCAGTCTAAGAAATCAGTGCTTTCGAGAAGTTTTAACCTACACTGGTAAAATATAAGCTTAGGGGATCTTTCATGTGGGTCCCCACATCTGTACCCCAGAGTTCGGGGGGGGGGGAGAACCCTGACAGATGCAGATCCAAATTTTATATCTAGAGCCCTGCAAATCTGCACATATCCGCTTTGTAGCCACAGACCATATTTGTGGATCGTGGATTGGATGCAGATATAAATTTTGTATCCCAATCATGTGACCCAAGATAAGCAGATGCCACTCAAATTTAGAGATATGAACCTTTATTTTTAAACTTTTTCATTCCCACTGAAGGGAGACTGTTTTTAAAAAAAGCTTAGCCCTATAAAATACTTTTCAGGCAAATAATTGCATGCTGTTTTTAATTTTGAAATCCTTATAGTAAAAAATTAATCTTTAATATTTGTTGATGAGATTTAGCTGCATAACCAGTAATCAAAGTGCTCCAGAATTCACTATGACCTGAAGCATCAGATGCCTCGATTAAATACACAGAGCCATTGTACAATTAATATTTTATTCCAATATACTTTTATAATATAAAATATCAGAATGCATAAATTCTCAAGAAAGGTTGAGTAAGTAGTAAAGAAACTGCTACTAAATAAAAGGCAGATAAGCTGTGTGATTCAGCACTTCCACTGAGGTCTCACTGGGTGCATCATTTTTCTGCCTCTGCAAATCTTTCAAATGTCAGATGGATGTTACACATTTTAAGGGTTTTCTTCTTCTTCTTGGCTACCAGCCCTGTAAACTTCATTCATAGAGCGCAGGGCCTTGTGTTTGAGGGAAAGTTGTAGATAGGAAACTCAGAATCCATTTTTTTATGGATTTCAAGGCCATTATTTTTTCCTTCAGGTCAACAAGCAGGGACTAGGCAGGAATAGTGCTCCGGAACATGCATTTGTTAAGCAAACTGAGCACCACCTGCAGCTCTCTCTGCTTGATAGCACCATTCTATTGATTTCATATCAAGACAGTAGTTCTCTGATTAATTTCCATTATTAGTAGCACTCTCCACTTCTCATCTTCTCCCATATTCCAAGATTTTTCCATTCTATTCCTTTTCTCTGAGGACTGTAACAGTCTTAGCAAAAAGAGAAAAAAGTCACTGGTATTAGGGCAAAAAGAACAGGAGTACTCGTGGCACCTTAGAGACTAACAAATTGATATGAGCATACGCTTTCGTGGGCTACGGCCCACTTCATCAGATGTAGCCCACAAAAGCTTATGCTCAAATAAATTTGTTAGTCTCTAAGGTGCCACAAGTACTCCTATTCTTTTTGCGGATTCAAACTAACATGGCTGCTACTCTGAAACCTGGTATTAGGGCAGGTAAGATGATACATGTCACTCAGGACACATCTGCTCACCTAATACTACAGGTGAGAGAAATCCAATATTAGGCCTTCTGTGATATTTAGACATGCAATAGCTGCATCAAAGAACAAAGTGGAGCTCAATCAAAGTGTAGATGAGATTACCATTTAATGTGAAAATCTGGTTGGAACAGCTGTTCAGCTGCATGAGATACAGCTGGACTCAGGCCTAGGTAAAAGCTTGACACCAGCAGAGTTGTTGCCAAGACAATGACTCGAAGTTTCAGAAAGAGACCTATTTCTTATCAATCCCACAGGGACCCTCTCTGCCCTTGCCTGCAAGGCAATAATCTAATTAAAAGGGATTGGGCCCATCCAGATCCCTTCCCAGAGAATTGCCAAGAAAGGCTACCAAGAAAAACAGTGACTCTCTGCCATTCACCCCAAATATTAAAACAGGAGCATCCCCAGTAATACACAGACACACATATTGCTTGAGAGTCTGCAGTTTACCTTAGCCACTTGCACAAAGTGCTTCCCCCATAACCTGCCACACACAATACCATCCTTTGTGCCCCCCATCCCCTCTGCATGCCTGTATGCAGTGTTACTCCTACCCTAATCAGAGGATCTTGCTAAGCCCCTCCCGCAGGCAGTGTGCCCTCACTCCCTCTATACCAGTGGTTCAAACAACCTTTCTAGATTACTGTATCCCTTGCAGGAGTCTGATTTGTCTTGCGTCCCCCCAAGTTTCACCTCACTTAAAAACTACCTGCTTACAAACTCAGACACAAAAATACAAAAGTGTCATAGCACACTAATACTGAAAAATTGCTTACTTTCTCATTTTACCATATAATTATAAAATAAATTAATTGGAATACTTTGTACTTACATTTCAGTGTACAGTACATAGATCAGTATAAACAAATTATTGTATGAAATTTTAGTTTGTACTGACTTCGTTAGTGTTTATGTAGCCTGTTGTAAAACTAGGCAAATATCTAAATGAATTGATGTGTCCTCAGAAGACCTCGGTGTATCCCCACAGGCCTCTGTACCCCTGGTTGAGAACCACTGCTCTATACAAACCCTGTGCTCCCTCCCACACACATCATACCAAGTACTGGCTGCCTGCTGCCAGTTGTACACATGTAGTGTGCCGGGGCATCCTAGGCTAACCCTTTACATCAGCATGGACCCTGTTATTGCTCCATGCTACAGAGTGGGAATAACTCTCTTCTCTCTCTCTCTCTCAATGACAGACCAAAGAGAGAATGAAATGCCATTAGGGCACCCACCTGAGAGGGGGAGATCTCAGCCCAGTCCCCTGGCTCCACTCACTCTTAAATTATTTATCCATATGGCAACAGCTTCAACAGGAGAGACTGAGGGAGTCCCACATCAGAAAATCCCATAGTTCAGTGGTTAGACCACTCTCCTGAGCAGTGGGAAATCCCTTCTCCTTCTCTAGCAGAGAGGGCTGGTATCAAACCTCGATCTCCCACATCCAGGCAAGTGCTCTAACACTGGGATGAAAGTTATAAGATGAGGGACAGCACCTTCTCTGGCTGTTTGCCTGGAGTGAAGCAGGCACCTAACTTATTTCCTCAAGCAACAGGTTAGGCAGTGAGCCCAGACAGTAGGTTCCCCTTCATGGCCTGATAAACAGAGATAGACTCCTCCCTGCAGATCAGACTTACGCCTGATCTACACACATTGCTTAGGGCTGTGAAAAATGTCATGCTGTGTCTGTGATGTAGTAAGTTGACTTAACACCTCCCCTCCCACACCGTACATGCTGCTAGGTCAGTGGAAAAATTCTTCCATTGACATAACTACCACCTCTCGAAGGGGTGGATTTACTACAGTGACGGAAAAACCTCTTTCGTCACGGTAGTAAGTGTCTCCGCCACTGTCGCTACACCAGGGGAGCTGCAGCTGTGCCCCTGTAACACTTCTAGAGATGTCCTTCGGTGCCTAGCTCCGTGAGCAGGGCTGGGATTAGCACATGCCTAGCTCAGGCGGCTCCTGCTCCAGCCGGCTGGCGCTTGTGGGTCGCATTGTAACGCGCCTCTCTCCCCTCCGTGCATCCAGGCGCTGGCACTGTTGTTGTGCCTGTAATTTTCTAGGTACCTAAAAGTTAGGTGCTGTGATGCTCAGCAGTGTCTAAGTCCCTTTGGGGACCCCACCCTTAGTCTCTCCGTGCCTCAGATCCCCAGGGGTAACATGGGGAGAGCAGCACGTCCCCTGCCTCCCCGGGTGGGGCGAAGATGACCCCCCACACACACACCCTGACTGAAGCGCCTAGTTCCTACCGTCGTGAAACTGACCAAGTACCCGACTGACGGTGTTTAAAGGGGAGGGCGCGAAGCCCAGAGATTCGGGGAAAGGCATCCGAGCTACAGTTCCCGTGGGCCCGGGACTGCGGCGATGGGGAGCCGAAGGGCTCGGCTGAATCGCACCCTCCAAGGATGGGCAGGCGGCTGGGTAAACAAACCCCTCCGGACGGATCCCCCCGGGGGGCGGAGGGGAGACGACGCTGAAGGCGCCCCAAGGCGGCGGGCGGGCGCGTCTCTCCTCACACACCCAGCAAGGGCGGCTCCCGCCCTGTCCTCTCGGAGCCCTGCGTGCCCTCATGCCCCGCTCCTCGCTGCACGCCCTGGCTTATCTCCCTCGCCTGGCCTCTCCCCCCAACTCCCGGCCGGCAGGGGGTCGGGCTGCGCGCACACACACACACACACACACACATGTGTCCCCGCCCCCTCCCGCACTCACCCGCCGCCCTGTACGTGATGCCCCCGTCACAGGGGGGTGGGGGGGATTGGGCCGGGCGGAGCCGCACGTCGCCTCCACGTCAGCGCTGATGCAGCCGCGCCGCCGCGGGGGCGCTGAGGAAATGGCGCCCGCGGCGGCTCCCCGACCCCGCGGTCACAGGAGGAGGAGCCCAGGCCTAGGCAGCCGTAGCCGCCAGCGCCGATTGGTTACAAACGGGACTCAACGGCCGGCGCCGCGCCAACCGCCGCCACGGGGCCACCAGCCAGGCACCTGATTGGTTGCGGGAGGGAGACGTCTGTTCTCTCGGGACTCCCCTCTCCCCGTTTGGGGGCTGTCTATGGGCATCGCACCCCGCTCTCCGTGGGGAGGTGCCGCCTGCTGGCTTGGGGCCTGACCCCATACCCTCCTCGGAGGCACGGGGAACCTGCGGGGTGCGGGCGGCCCACGCAGTCTTCCTGGGCATTGGAGGGGGTGTGATCTCCCCTGCTAGCCAGGCCGGGGAGGGTGTAACTCACCCAGCACACAGGCATTGGGGAAGGTGTAACTGTGCCCCAGCCCCACACTCACCCCATGCCGTAGACCCTCGTGGGAAGGGCAGAGGGTTTAGAGTTGAGGCTGCTGGGGTTTTATACCAAGCTCTACTGCTGGTTTAGGTGACTTTGGGTAATCACTTCTCTGCCACAGTTCACATTTAGTAAAATGGGTGTAAACTCTTACCTAAGGTGCCTGAGCACGTTAAAATACTCCGGGAGCACCAGGAAGCCACTTCCTTTCTGTAATATCACTGAACCTCCTTGTTGTATTAGGAAACTTAATTGTCTGAGAAGTTCTTATATATTTCCTTTTATCTGAAGATACCAAAGTACTGAGAACAGTACAGCAAAACGTTAAGTGACCTGCTCAAGGATACACTTGTGAAATAACTTTGTTTAACAAAAAATATCCTTTAATTCAGATTACATTACTAAGAAATGTTTTTGTTTAGTACATACAAATATATATGTACTTTGTTATTTGTATATAAATACAAATAACATTGTATTTATTTTATATTTTTAAAAAATCCCAAAATTTTAGTATAGTATATCAGAAAGTTGCCAATAGATAAAAGAGAGACTGGTGGCTATGTTTATGTTCTCTCCCCCTAGAACCAAAGGGATACATTTAATGACTATAAATAACGTTTGAGACTTACCATGCATTTGACATATTTGCTGTATTCTGGAAGGTATAATATTGGTAGCCTTAATTTTGATTATGCTCAAATTCTATGTAAATATTTGGGCCATGGAGATTATTGCTACTGTTCTAGTATGTCTTCTCATACAAATGTTTAATGTTTCACAGTATACAAAAAGAGAAGAAGGATGATCCTGTGTTAGGGCTCTCACTTGGGGACTTGTGAGAGCTGAGGTTGATTTACCTGCTTCATCACAACTTCTGTGTGACTTTGGACAAGTCACTTAAGCCCAGATCCTCAAAGGTATTTAGGCACATAACTCTTACTGAAATTAATGGGCGTTAGTCCCCCAAATACTTCTAAGGTTCTGTGCCTCTGTAAAAATAGGGATAATACTTCCCTACTTCACAGTGGCATTGGGAGGATAAACACAGTACAGATTTTGAAGCGCTCAGATAGTACACTAATGGGGGCCAATAAGTACAAATATCCCTATGTACAAAATTTTAAGAGTATAAATGAAAGGAAGGAAGAAATTGTCAGTGTTTTGCTGTATAAACTCTGCAAGTAGAATGCCAAGTGTAATATTTGAGACTCAAGTGTTTATACCATGTGTTTTACATAGCATGTTTATACAGCACACAACTTTTATTCTGAAGTCACCTCTTAATGCACTGTCCCACCTATACTGTGTGTAATGATAATGCATTTCTTCTATGTGCTTGCTTAAGTATTTGAGAACCTATTCAATAGTGACAGGTTTCAAAGTAGCAGCCGTGTTAGTCTGTATCTGCAAAAAGAACAGGAATACTTGTGGCACCTTAGATGCATCTGAAGAAGTGAGCTGTAGCCCACGAAAGCTTATGCTGAAATAAATTTGTTAGTCTCTAAGATGCCACAAGTACTCCTGTTCTTTATTCAGTAGTGGTTTGTTTAAAAAAAAAAGGCAAATATCTGAATTAATTTTCAGATAAATTACTATGATTAATGAGTTGGAAAGTGTCAGGACTGGTTATGTTTTGTCCACTCCCATCCTCCCAAGTAAATAGGTCAGGTTTTCAATCTCATTCACTGAGTGAGGGAGACAAAATCTGGGCATCTGTCCTGTTTACAGATCATGATTGGCTGGCTCCACCTCTGGTCCTACTGTTGAGGCACAAACAAAGTGACATTTATCAAACTTTCAGCTTTAGGTTTGTTAATTTTCCCTTGTTTAATCAGTTCCTAGTAGATGTTTCTCTATTAAAATGTTATTTAGCACTACTGGCAAAAATAAACATGATGCAAATAAAGTAATTGTAGTAACCTAAATATTATCATTTTTGAAATGTTTTTGTTCTCATCCTACATTTCCTTTGTTGAAATATTGAACAACATCCCCTTCCTGTTTTCAATTCTTTCCACCTTCTCTTATTCATTGTGACTTCCTGTGTGCTTCCCTTTTGAGAGTTTTGTGTTGGTGTTGCTCTTTCCTAGCTTTCTTACTCTAACCCTTTCCTGTTAGTATGATAGTCAATTAACCCACTTGGCCAAGGGTGGGCAAACTTTTTGGCCCGAGAGCCACATCTGGGCTGGGAAATTGTATGCAGGGCCATGAATATAGGGCTGGGGTTTGGAAGAGGATGCAATGACCAGGAACGGGCTCAGGGCAAAGAGTGCAGGGTGCAGGAGGGGGCTCAGGGCAGGGGGTTAGGGTGCAAGGTGCAGCAGGGGCTCAGGGCAGGGAGTTGGGGTGCAGAATGATGGAGGGGGCTCAGGGCAGGGGATTGGGGTGCAGGAGCGGTGTGGTAGGGGGCTCAGGGCAGGGGGTTGGGGTGCGGGCTCCGTCCTGGCGCCATTTACCTCGAGCAGCTCCGGGGTGGCAGCGCCACACAGCGGGGCTAAGGCAGGCTTCCTGCCTGCCCTGGCCCTGTGCCGCTCCTGGAAGTGGCCAACATGTCCAGCAGTGGCTCCTGGGGATGGGCTGGGGTAGGTGGCTCTGCCATGGACTGCCTTTGCCTGCAGGTACCACCCCTAAAGCTCCCATTGGCTGCTACTCCCCATTCCCAGTCAGTGGGAGCTGCGGGGAGCGGTGCCTGCAGGTGAGGGCAGCACACGGAGCCCTCTGCCCCCCACCTTTCCCCAGGGGCTACAGGGACGTGATGCCGGCCACTTCCGGGAGAGGTGTGGGGCAAGGGCAGGCAGGGAGCCTGCCTTAGTCTCGCTGTGCCACAGGGCTGGCAATCCCATGGACCAGATTGAAAGCCTTTATGGCCCGGATCCAGCCTGTGAGTCATAGTTTGCCCTCCCCTGCACTAGGCCCTGTGGCAACTAATTGAAAGGCCAAGCTTTTGATCAAATAATTTGATTTAAAATGTTATGTCAATTAGAAAATATTTAACTGAATATGCAGATAAGACTCTAAGGAACTAGCAAGCCTGAAAATTTTGAAGACAGCTATTTAAATGACATCATTATAAATTACGCCTAAACCTTAATATTGTTTTATAGCTCAGAATCTTTAATGCGATATTCAGCTTGACCTAAAACTTTACATGGGTGTGATTGAGATGTCATCAAAAGCTTTTTCTCGGAAATGTAGTTACAAATGGTGATGGTTAGGGATTTAAGTGCCTATGTTAAATAAAAGAATGAGTTTGAGTGGGTTTCATGTTCATTTGAACCAGGCTTCGGTTTTCTGATTTTCAGCATGAAGTTAAAAAAGAGAAAAACACCTATCTTCTATATAATATGCTAGGTAAATGATGGATATAAATCATCTCCCATCTTTCCAATGGCTTGCTAGCTCCTTGCAACTTTCAAAGCCAGGTTTTAAAGGTTAATTTATTACAGCTTTATTTATACCACTTTGGCATTCCAGTATGATCTTGCCTCAAATGTTTTTAATTGCATGTACATTTTGAATGGTAACCTGGAAACTGAGACCCCATCCTCTCAAACTCAAATGAAAGCCAAGAGACAGGAAACCAAAGAGATTGCATTCTAGAGCAGCAGAGAGGGTGGACCAAATTCAGCTCTGGTATAAATGGGCATGGCTCCATTGAAGCCAGTGGAGCTGTGCCCATCAAAGCCAGAGCTAAGTTTAGCTCAGAGGATCAATGCTAAGAACAGGGGGGAAAGGTGGTGAGGAATAAAATTTCTGGATTCTTGCAGCAGTACATTTGGAGTAGTATCTGTATTTTCTTAGTTGAGACCCAGACCTTGCATGTAGTAGAGCAGGGGTTTTCAACCTTTTTCTTTCTGATGCCCCCCTCAACATGCTATAAAAACTCCAGGGAACTCAGGGCTTCAGGCCAGGGGTGGACGCTTGGGCATAGGCATAGTTTGACTTCTATTTTGGGAGGAGCAGGGGCCAGTGGGGCTTGGGCCAGTTCCGCCCAGCAGGGTCCAGAAAGGCAGGGCCACCTCCATCCCCTGACTCACTTCAGCAGGCCACTAGCCTGTCTGGGTTGTGTGCGGTGACGGTTCAGCTCAAAAAGTTTGAAAACGGCTCAGCATACAGGGAGGGGGTAGCTATGGGCTGTGTGTGGGCAGAAGGGTAGCTCAGGGTGCAGGGAGGAGTAGCTAGGGGCTGTGTGCGGGCAGGGGAGTAGCTTGGTGCAGGGAGGGGGATAGCTGGGGTTGTGTACCAGGAGGGTTCCTCTGTGGGCAATACTTCCCAAGGGCTCTGCCGGCCACAGAGTGGGGTCCCCCTGCCAGGGAAGCTCTTACTGGCTGCATGAGCTGAGGAGCAGCCGCAACCCCGGGCACCAGCAGCAGATGACAGCGAAATGCCATGGCTGCCTGCTCCATGACAACAGTCAGAACAGCAGCTGCCTGCACTTCCCAGCTCTGGCTTCCCACCTCCAACCTGGCTGGGGGGGAGGGCCTCAGGTGTGGGGAGAAGAGGAAGCAGGGTGTGGAGCTGCCCCTGGGACTGCCCTGCTCTGGCACTGCAGTGGGGGGTGGAGTGCCAGGGCTCAGGGTTTCAGCCCGTTGGCAGGGGGCACTGGGGCTCAGGCTCTTGGTTTCAGCTGCAGGCTCCTGCGGGCCCCCTGAAAGGGCTTGTGGCCCCCCAGGGGGCCACGGACTCCCAGTAGAGAACCGCTGTACTTGAGAAGTGTACCAGTTTAACTCAACTCACTTTAAAAATTATTCTGGTTACAAATTAGTGCAAATTCCTAATACAGCAACACTGAAGCCAGTGTAACCATATGACCACGATTGAGGGAAACTCAGTGTCTTAGTACCACCACAACACAGAGCCCCCTGTGGCTCTGTCCTCAGTCACACACCATGGGCCTGAACACAGCCTAGAGTAGCAAGGAGCCCTCCTTCTCCACCCAGGAGTGTCAAAACGGGTCCCTTATTGTTCTCACAGAGAGACAAGGGGCTCTCAGGGACAGGGTATGTCTACACTACGAAATTAGGTCGAATTTATAGAAGCCGGTTTTATAGAAATCGGTTGTATACAGCCGATTGTGTGTGTCCCCACATAAAATGCTCTAAGTGCATGAAGTCGGCGGACCGCATCCACAGTACTGAGGCTAGCGTCGACTTACGGAGCGTTGCACTATGGGTAGCTATCCCACAGTTCCCGCAGACTCCGCCGCCCATTGGAATTCTGTGTTGAGATCCCAGTGCCTGAATGATGCAAAACAGTGTCGCGGGGGTTCCGGGTACTTGTCGTCAGGCACCTCCCCCTCCGTCAGAGCAACGGCAGACAATCGATTCGCACCTTTTTACCTGGATTACCTGTGCAGACAACATACCACGCCAAGCATGGAGCCCGCTCAGCTCAGCTCAGCTCACCGTCACCATATGTCCTCTGGGTGCCGGCAGACGTGGTACTGCATTGCTACACAGCAGCAGCTAATTGCCTTTTGGCAGTAGACAGTGCAGTATGACTGCTAGCCTTCATCGGCGATCTGGGTGCTGGCAGACGTGGGGCTGGCAGATGAGGGGCTGCATTGCACACAGCAGCAGCCCCTTGCCTTTTGGTAGAAGATGGTATATTACGACTGGTATTCGTCGTCGTCGTACTGCAGTGGCTGTCAATCATGGGCACCTGGGCAGTCTCGCCGATGATTGCTATCAGTCGTAGTATGCTATTTTCTGCCAAGCTCCCAGTATTTTCTGCCAAGCACCCAGAAGATGCCGAGGGCTATCAGTCATGCTGCATCATCATCTGCCAGCTTAAGATGTAAAAAATAGATTTGCTCTGTATTCATTTGCTTTCCTCTCCCTCCGTGAAATCAACAGCCTGCTAAACCCAGGGTTTTGAGTTCAATCTTTCGGGGGGGTGGGGGGCATTCTGTGTGACAGTTGTTTGTGTTTCTCCCTGATGCACAGCCACCTTTGTTGATTTTAATTCCCTGTACCTGTATGCCATGTCGTCACTCGCCCCTCCCTCCCTCCGTCCGTCAGATACTAGTTTCGCGCCTTTTTTCAGACCAGATGCCATAGCACTGGGATCATGGAGCACTGCGGCAATTATGAGCACTATGAACACCACGCGCATTGTCCTGGAATATATGCAGAGCCAGGACATGCCAAAGCAAAACCAGGACCAGCCGAGGAGGCGATTGCAGCATGGCAGCGAGAGTGATGAGGAAATTGACATGGACATAGACCTCTCACAAGGCACAGGCCCCAGCAATGTGCAAATCATGATGTTACTGGGGCAGGTTCATGCCGTGGAATGCCGATTCTGGGCCCGGGAAACAAGCACAGACTGGTGGGACCGCATCGTGCTGCAGGTGTGGGACGATTCCCAGTGGCTGCAAAACTTTCACATGCATAAGGGCACTTTCACGGAACTTTGTGACTTGCTTTCCCCTGCCCTGAAGCGCCAGAATACCAGGATGAGAGCAGCCCTCACAGTTGAGAAGCGAGTGGCGATAGCCCTGTGGAAGCTTGCAACGCCAGACAGCTACCGGTCAGTCAGGAATCAATTTGGAGTGGGCAAATCTACTGTGGGGGCTGCTGTGATCCAAGTTGCCAGGGCAATGAAAGACCTGGTGATATCAAGGGTAGTGACTCTGGGAAATGTGCAGGCCGTAGTTGATGGCTTTGCTGCAATGGGATTCCCAAACTGTGGTGGGGCGATAGACGGAACCCATATCCCTATCTTGGCACCGGAGCACCAAGCCACCGAGTACATAAACCGCAATGGGTACTTTTCAATGCTGCTGCAAGCCCTGGTGGATCACAAGGGACGTTTCACCAACATCAACGTGGGATGGCCGGGAAAGGTACATGATGCTCGCGTCTTCAGGCACCCTGGTCTGTTTCGAAAGCTGGAGGAAGGGACTTTCTTCCCGGATCAGAAAATAACCATTGGGGATGTTGAAATGCCTATAGTTATCCTTGGGGACCCAGCCTACCCTTAATGCCATGGCTCATGAAGCTGTACACAGGCAGCCTGGACAGTAGTCAGGACCTGTTCAACTACAGGCTGAGCAAGTGCCGAATGGTGGTGGAATATGCATTTGGACGTTTAAAAGCACGCTGGCGCAGCTTACTGACTCGCTCAGACCTCAGCAAAAAGAATATCCCCATTGTTATTGCTGCTTGCTGTGCGCTCCACAATATCTGTGAGAGTAAGGGGGAGACATTTATGGCGGGGTGGGAGGTTGAGGCACATCGCCTCGCTGCTGATTACGCGCAGCCAGACACCAGGGTGGTTAGAAGAGCACAGCAGGGCGTGGTACGCATCAGAGAAGCTTTGAAAACAAGTTTTATGACTGGCCAGGCTACGGTGTGAGACTTCTGTTTGTTTCTCCTTGATGAACCCTCCGCCCCACCCCCCCACCCGCTTCACTCTACTTCCCTGTAAACCAACCACCCCACCCTCACCTCCCCCTTCGAGCACCGCTTGCAGAGGCAATAAAGTCATTGTTACTTCACATTCATGCATTCTTTATTAATTCATCGCACAACTAGGGGGATAATTGCCAAGGTAGCCTGGGATGGGTGGGGGAGGAGGGAAGGAAAAGGACACACTGCAGTTTAAAACTTTAACTCTTATTGAAGGCCAGCCTTCTGATGCTCGGTCAATCATCTGGGGTGGAATGACTGGGTGGCCAGAGGCCCCCTCACCGTGTTCTTGAGCGTCTGGGTGAGGAGGCTATGGAACTTGGGGAGGAGGGCTGTGGGTTACACAGGGGCTGTAGCAGCGGTCTCTGCTCCTGCTGCCTTTCCTGCAGCTCAACCATATGCTGGAGCATATCAGTTTGATGCTCCAGCAGCCGGAGCATCGACTCTTGCCTTCTGTCTGCAAGCTGACGCCACCTATCATCTTCAGCCCGCCACTTGCTCTGTTCATCCTGCGATTCAGCCCGCCACCTCTCCTCTCGTTCATACTGTGCTTTTCTGTAGTCTGACATTGACTGCCTCCACGCATTCTGCTGTGTTCTTTCAGCGTGGGAGGACATCTGGAGCTCCGTGAACATGTCATCCCGAGTCCGCTGTTTTCTCCTTCTAATCTTCACTAGCCTCTGTGAAGGAGAAACATTTGCCGCTGGTGGAGGAGAAGGGAGAGGTGGTTAAAAAAGACACATTTTAGAGAACAATGGGTACACTCTTTCACGTTAGATTTTGCTGTTCACATTACACAGCACATGTGCTTTCATTACAAGGTCGCATTTTTCCTCTTATATTGAGGGCCTGCCGGTTTGGTGTGAGAGTGCCAGGCAACAGATTTCGGCTTGCAGGCAGCCATGGTAAGCCACAGTCTTTTGGCTTTTTTAACCTTCTTAACATGTGGGAATGGTTTCAAACTGTAGCGCCCTCATTTCCCATACCAAGCACCCATTGGGTTGGCCATTTAAAATGGGTTTGCAATGTAAAAGGAGGGGCTGCGGTTCCCGGGTTAACATGCAGCACAAACCCAACTAACCCCCCTCCCCCACCCACCCAATTATCGGGGATGATCACTTCACTCCTCCCCCCCACTGCGTGGCTAACAGCGGGGAACATTTCTGTTTAGCCGAGCAGGAACAGGCACCTCTGAATGTCCCCTTAATAAAATCACCCCATTTCAACCAGGTGACCGTGAATGATATCACTCTCCTGAGGATAACAAAGAGTGATAAGGAATGGATGTTGTCTGCATGCCAGCAAACACCAGGACCATACGCTGCCATGCTTTGTTATGCAATGATTCCAGACTACGTGCTACTGGCCTGGCGTGGTAAAGTGTCCTACCACGGTGGACGGGATAAGGCAGCCCTCCTCAGAAACCTTTTGCAAAGGCTTTGGGAGTACATGAAGGAGAGCTTTCTGGAGATGTCCCTGGAGGATTTCTGCTCCATCCCCATACACGTTAACAGACTTTTCCAGTAGCTGTACTGGCCGTGATTGCCACGGCAAATTAATCATTAATCATTAAACACGCTTGCTTTTAAACCATGTGTAATATTTACAAAGGTACATTCACCAGAGGTCCCCTGTGTGCCCTCAGGGTCTGGGAGCACGCCTTGGGTAAGTTCGGGGGTTACTGGCTCCAGGTCCAGGGTGATAAACATATCCTGGCTGTTGGGGAAACCGGTTTCTCCGCTTCCTTGCTGCTGTGAGCTATCTACATTATCTTCATCCACATCTTCCTCGTACCCCGAACCCTCTTCCCTGTGTGTTTCTCCAGTGACAGAGTCATAGCACATGGTTGGGGTAGTGGTGGCTGCACCCCCTAGCATGGCATGCACCTCCGCGTAGAAGCGGCATGTTTGCGGCTCTGCCCCGGACCTTCCGTTTGCCTCTCTGGCTTTGTGGTAGGCTTGCCTTAACTCCTTAATTTTCACACGGCACTGCTGTGCGTCCCTGTTATGGCCTCTGTCCTTCATGGCCTTGGAGACCTTTTCTAATATTTTGCCATTTCGTTTACTGCTACGGAGTTCAGCTAGCACTGATTCATCTCTCCATATGGCGAGCAGATCCCGTACCTCCCGTTCGGTCCATGCTGGAGCTCTTTTGCGTTCCTGGGACTCCATCACGGTTACCTGTGCTGATGAGCTCTGCGTGGTCACCTGTGCTCTCCACGCTGGGCAAACAGGAAATGAAATTCAAACGTTCGCGGGGCTTTTCCTGTCTACCTGGTCAGTGAATCTGAATTGAGAGTGCTGTCCAGAGCAGTCACAATGAAGCACTGTGGGATAGCTTCCGGAGGCCAATAATGTCGAATTCCATCCACACTACCCCAATTCCGACCCGCTAAGGCCGATTTTATCGCTAATCCCCTCGTCTGAGGTGGAGTAAAGAAACTGGTTTAAAGGGCCCCTTAAGTCGAAAGAAAGGGCTTCGTCGTGTGAACGTGTCCAGGCTTAATTCGATTTAACACTGCTAAAGTCGACCTAAACTACTGTCCTTTCACTAGCTCATTGCTGCAGGTGGGCTAATCTACAGCAACCCTCCCCTCTTTTATTTTTAAGCTCCTCCCTTATAATTATCTGCATTACCTCTCTTGGCACTCCCAATTAGCAGTAGAATTAAACTGACTTGATTCTTGTTAGTACTATTGTTGCTGCTCACAGGATTCTGAATATTAAGAGTGAAAACTCTATGTTGTTGATTTCACTCGTGCTGTGTGCAGAAAAACCACAGTGCAGCAGTTCACAGTTTGAAGCTTATCTTTATGACTCCATGAAATACCAACTTTACTTTTGAAAGCTTAAACTCTACAGAAACTGATGGCTTAGGGCCTCCTTCCAGCCTGTGAAAATGTCTTACTTGCCACTGATTTTTTTTAGTCCTTGATCAATTTACAAAGCTGTATGCAGAAACATGGTAACAAGTGCTCTGATCCTTCAGCCTACTGGACCTTAGTTTGGTGGCAAGAACATGACATCTGACCCTATTTCTTTAGTGCACTGATGTTTTAAACAAAAGACACTGTTAAAGATTTTCTGTATTTTCATTTATTTTGCAAGAGTATCCCCATTTGAGGAAAGGTTTGGCAACTGAAGATGGAGTAAGACAGAGAATACAGATTTTGTTTCTGTAGCAGAGTTTAGGTCATCTTGGCCATATGAGGAATCTCAGCAGATATGCTAGCAAGGAGAAAAGAAGCCAAAGCTATTGCTTTTTGGAGGGAAGAGAAATGAGCCTCTATTCCTACCTGTTAGATGTAGTATCTTTTTCTTATCTTAAATAAGTGTGGGTCCTTTACCTCCAATATAACAAAGTCCCAAGAGCAAGAATGTCCCCATGAGTCCAGGCATTCAACAAGGACAACAATTCACAAACTCTTGATCCCGATAAATGCTTTTTCCATAGTACATGTTCCAAGATAGAGATTCCACAAACTTGTAAAATTACTCTTGTCATTAACAAGTTCCTATACACAGACACTAAAGTCCCCACTCACCAGCTTGAAAGTTTCTTCAAAGATTGAAAGATTTTTAAAACCTTGTTCACAAAGCTCCCTTCCAGCTATACCCGTTTTTACCTTTGTTGGTCCATGACCCACAATGTCATCCTGCTGCCAACCTCGTCCTACTATCCATGGAAGGCTCAAAAGATTGTGGTTGTAGGTTGTAGGTCACAGGAAGAATCAAAAGAGGATTTGGGGAGCAGTGGAGGCTGGTGCTGAGGTATTTTGGAGAGAAGTTTGCTTCTTGTCCTACCCTCAGCAGTTAAGAAAAACAATTTTTCTTCCTCCTCCTTGTAACAACCTTTTATATACTTGAAAACTGTTATCATATCCCCTTTCAGTCTTCTCTTTTCCATACTAAGCAAATCCAGTTTTTTCAATCTGCCCTCATAGGTCATGTTTTCTAGACCTTTCATCCTTTTTTTTTCGCTCTTTTCTGGACTCTCTCCAATTTGTCCAAATCCTTCCTGAAATGTGGCGCCCAGAACTGGACACAATACTCCAGTCAAGGCCTAATCAGTGCAGAGTAGAGTAGAAGAATTACTTCTTGTGTCTGCTTACAACGCTCCTGTTAATACATCCCAGAATAATGTTCACTTTTTTGCAACAACGTTACACCATTGACTCTATTTAGCCTGTGGTCCACTATGACCCCAGATCCCTTTCTGCAGTGCTCCTTCCTAAGCAGTCATTTCCCATTTTGTATGTGTGCAACTGATTGTTCCTTCCTAAATGGAGTACTTTGCATTTGTCCTTGTTGAATATCATCTTATTTATTTCAGATAATTTCTCCAGTTTGTCGAGATCATTTTGAATTATAATCCTATCCTCCAAAGCACTTGCAACCCCTCCCAACTTGGCATCATCTGCAAACTTTATAAGTGTACTCTCTATACCATTATCTAAATCATTGATGAAGATATTGAACAGAACCGGACCCAGAACTGATCCCTGTGGGACCCCCCTCGTTATGCCCTTCCAGCATGAGTGTGATCCACTGATAACTACTCTCTGGAATGGTTTTCCAACCAGTTTTGCACCCCCCTTATAGTAACTCCATCTAGATTACATTTCCCTAGTTTGTTTATGAGACGGTCATGCAAGACAGTATCAAAAGCTTTATTAAAGTCATGTCTACAGCTTCCCCCCATCCACAAGGCTTGTAAATCTGTCAAAGAAAGCTATCAGGTTGGTCTGACACAATTTGTTTTTGACAAATCCATGCTGACTGTTACTTATCACCTTATTATCTTCTAGATGTTTTCAAATTGATTGCTTAATTGTTTGCTCCATTATCTTTCCAGGTACAGAAGTTAAGCTGACTCGTCTGTAATTTCCCAGGTAGTCCTTATTTCCCTTTTTATAGATTGGCACTATATTTGCCCTTTTACAGTCATCCAAGAATGTATTGGATAATCTGTGCCCTGCTGTGTTATTTTCCCAAGAGATCCACCACCACCAAGTCCTGTGCTTTGGATGATTTTGTTAGCTGTTTAGAAAAAGTTTCATCCACCTCTTCCTCCTGGTTAGGTGGTCTCAGTAGATCCCTACCATGACATCATATTTTATGATGTCATCATACCATGACATCATATTTTAAAAATATTAAAAATGTATCACCCTTGTTTTTTACCCCTTTTATCCTTACCCAGAAACTTTCAACAAGTCTGTCTCCTATTTCCATCTCAACCTCAGACAAAGTGTATACATCAACAGGCAAGGGGGAGTGTTCTTCTCGCCTCTCTGTCAGGAGGCGCTCCATCTATGGGACTTCTGCATCAGCCACGAGATCCACCTAGAAGCTTGTCACCTTCCCAGTGTCAGGAATACATTGGCAGACCAGCTCAGCAGGGACTTCTCCTCTCACCACGAGTGGTCGCTCCATCCAGGGGTAGCCTGCATGATCTTCCAAAGGTGGGGAACTCCCCAAGTGGACCTGTTCGCCACCAGACAGAACAGGAAATGCCACCGGTTTTGTTCCCAGCAAGGTCTGAGCAAGGGCTCCCTCTCCGATGCCTTCCTCCTGTCATTGGCAGGGAGCCTGATGTATGCGTTCCCTCCAATTCCACTCATTAGCAGGGCCCTGGCAAAGATCAAGAGAGACAGGGTACAGGTTATCATGATTGCCCCGCTGTGGCCTCACCAGCATTGGTTCAGCATGCTCATGAGCCTGTCAGCGGCCCCTCCCTGACCCCTGCCCAAGCGACCGGCCCTGCTGTCACAGGACCATGGTCGGCTCTTACATCCCAACCTCAGGTCTCTCCACCTCTCAGCGTGGACACTGTGTGGCTGAAACTGGAGGAACAGACCTGTTAGGAAGGAGTCCAAGAGGTCCTCCTGGAAAGTAGGAAGCCCTCAACTAGACTGACTTACCTGGCCAAGTGGACAAGGTTTTCCCGCTGGGCGTCCGAACGGGGCATTTCTCCCTCATGTTCCTCCACACAGGCTATCCTGGACTACCTGGTCCATTTGAGGAATTAGGGCCTGGCACACTCTTCCATTAGAATTCATCTCGCAGCCATCTCCGCTTTTCACCAACCAATCCAAGGACAGATGGTGTTCTCTCATGACATGACGGTCAGATTCCTGAGAGGGCTGGAGAGACTCTTCCCACAGGTACGGGCTCCTGTCCTGCAGTGGGATCTTAACTTGGTCCTCTCTAGGCTCACTGGCCCTCCCTTTGAGCCGCTGGTTCCTGCTTCTTTTCCCACCTGTCATGGAATGTCGCATTCCTGGTGGCGGTGACGTCAACGAGACAGGTCTCTGAGATTAAAGCCTTGACCTCAGAACCTCTGTACACGGTCTTCTACAAAAATAAGGTTCAGTTGTGGCCCCACCCAGCCTTCCTGCTGAAGGTTGTCTCTATCTTCCATATGAACCAGGATATCTTCCTCCAGGTGTTTTATCCCAAACTGTACAAGACCAGTGAAGAGAGGCGTCTTCATGCCCTGGACGTCCGGAGGGCCTTGGCTTTTTACTTAGAGCGTAACAAGCCTTTCTGTAAATCGATTCAACTCTTCATCACTACAGCGGATAGGATGAAGGGTCACCCGGTGTCCTCACAGAGGATTTCCAATTGGATTACCTTGCGCATAAGGACCCCATGCAACACATCTCAAAGATCACCAGTTACGGAAAAGGTAACTATCTTTGTCTGGTTTGTGCGTCTTCGGTAATAAAGATTCCACAAGCCATATTTTGCCCTCAAACACGTGTGTAGCTTCATTTTCAGTAAACAGACATATACAAGGAGCTAATCTGTCAGTAAATAGAGAGAAACAGATGGATTCCTCTCATAAAACTGGTTGAACAATCTTTTTTCACTGACTATTGTGTCCTCTATAGCATGCCCTTGTCAGGCTTATTTTGGGATGATTTATAATAAATCATGTATGGAAGGCATAATCCATATATTTAAATGAGACATGTGAAGTTATGCCCAGGAGATAGCATGAAATGTCACTTACAGTTAGAACCAGGTTGGTAATGATGAAAAGTTACATCCGATGGCTGTTGAGCAGTGTTTGTGAAATACATGGATTACCAGAGACAATATGTCATTGCAGAGAGTAAAAGGAAGCAGTATTGTTTGTAATGCTGTTTATCAACTTCACTACTGCTATTGAAAAGAAATATAGCTTTTATTATATATGGATAGACATTAAAATTTATAAAGTGTATACATTTTCAGCCCTTGAAGCCATAGGGTATGGTGCCCTCATGTGGCTGTTTCATTTTCCTAGCACATCTGTACAGTTAGTAATGAATGTTTTAGCTATTCTGATTACTAAAGAGCTTAACTAAATTCTGTCATTCATGGGTTTTATAAAACATACATCGATACATCATGTGTGTGTCTGTGTGTGTGTGGTATAAATATTTACATCGAAAAATCACAGCAACCAGCAGAAAACGATGCAACCCTCATTGATCTTTTGAGAAACTTCACTTAGTGAACACACTTTAAAATACCCCTTAAGCATTTCAAGGGTAGAATTATCCTTCAGCCTTGTATTTCCATGAATCATGCCCAGTATGAGATCAAAGTGCAAAAGTAATTCTGGCATTTGTTAGCAACGTGTGTTCACTAAGTGAAGTTTCTCAGAAGAACAATGAGGGTTGCATCGTTTTCTGCTGGTTCCTATGATCTTTCGATGTAAATATTTATACCATTCCGAGACTTATAGAGGCAATCCTTGTCCAGGAATTTGAATGAACTAGGCAAGCAACTAACTGTAATAAACCCAAATTAAAATGGCTTCAACAGAGCAGAGTATACCTTGTTCAGCAGCTGAGCATTCATGCTGAGACAGTTGTGGACAGGGCCGGCTCCAGGCACCAGCTTAACAAGCAGGTGCTTGGGGCGGCCAAGGGAGAGGGGCAGCATGTGCGGCAATTTGGGGGCAGCAGGTCCCTCGCTCCCTCTAGGAGCGAAGGACCTGCCGCTGAACTGCCGCCGCCGCCGATCGCAGCTTTTTTTTTTTCCCCAATTGCCGCCGCCGGTCGCAATTTTTTTTTTTTTTTTTTTTGCTTGGGGCGCCAGAAATGCTGGAGCCAGCCCCGGTTGTGGACATATCTGATATATCCAGAGAGCAGCAAAGATCTAAACATTTGTAATAGGAAAATTGAAGGTTCTAAAATCATTTACAGTTCTGATAAAACCTGGCACAAATAACATTTTATGTATTCTATGTCCTCTAAAAACTGCTTTTTGCTCACTTAAATTCAATACTGCATTTAATTATAAAGTTTTATCATTTTAAAAGTACACAACTTAAATACACAATGGTACTAAAGGATTCTAATTTACTCATTATTAGAAAATATTCCAGATGTGTGTTCACTGGCAATATAAAAAATAAGGGGAAAGTACAAGGAGAGACTAGTTCCGGGGGTTGCTAAAGAGGTATGGAGCCTTTAGCTGACTACATGACCCATGTAAAATAAGTTGTGGTCTTAGATTCAACAAGGAAGATGTTGTTTACATCATAAATGATTGTTGGACCCCTAATTGCCAGTCTCAGCAGAGAGACCAGGGAAGCCATGGAAAGTGAACTAACACTCTCACCATTAAAGGTGATGGGGGTGACTAATTCACATCAGTTGAGAAACTTGGACTCCTGCTTTTCCTGTTTTGTGGCTAAACAGATTGAGATTTCAGTATTGTTAATCAGACCTCTTTCATGAACAGTAAATATCCTGTTTAATATCTATATCACTGGTTTACTATTTATTGAATTCCAAATAAACTACTTAGTATTGCCATCTAGTGGACATAACTGGATTGCTATTTACCATTTCTTGAAAGAGTAAAAAGAAACTTGCATGAAAAAGGCAGACTGAAATTATCATATTATTTAACTTCTTAATTGACTTCCCATGGCAGAAGCTACAAGAACAACACATTTCTTCCTAAGGATCTTGGATAGCCACAAAATCTGTCCTACACTTATACTCTAATTCTATGAATGTTATCTTATGGACAAAAGAGGCTGACAAAAACAAGATTTTAAAAGGAACCCATGTTTTCTTTGTGAGGCTTTGAAAGTTCTGTGCTGCTGATTTCATATGTTTTCCACTGATGTCACTTATGGTAGCATTTCCCAACATGTGAGGCGCATCCTCCCAAAGGCCTAACGGGGGGCGGGTGACGGTGATCATGGTGAGTAAGAGGAGCATACACAGACCTCTTGGTTATTTTCCAAAGTCTCAGCTTCTTTTTTTAAAATTAGTTTCTAACTGTTATGGTTATGAAGACAACTTTCAAAATGTGTGACCCCAAGTGTAACCAAGGCAGCAGTGGCTGCCTGAGTTTGCAGAAAGCCTGAAGCAAGATCTCCAAGGGGAGATCTGCCCCATTTAGTTTAATAGGTGCTAATTCAAATGCCAATGATCACACTTTAAATATCCACATTAACTACATCACTTCTCATTACAGCATGTTATGAAGTGCTACACAAGCATTTCTTGAAGTAAGGGGGAAGTAAGAGGCTTGAAGGATTAGCCTGGGTGTATGGAAGACATATAAGTTAAAATGAGCAAGCCTTTAACTGGTGGGTCAAAGGGAGGCTTGATTGGTTTCATTTTTCTGAAAGGATACTCATATCTGAAGTTTGGGAAAGTTTCAAAAGTTTGGGAAACACTGGCTTGAGGGATTGAGGCTTAGGTGAATAATTGTTCAAATGAATCTAAACTGCGTAGAAGTGAAGGCAGAGCAGAAAAGTTAACAATCATTAGAGGACTAACCTGTTCAAAAATTTGATTGGGCACATGTTGATTTCAGTATCATTTATGAGGATAGTATTGTTACTATTTATTTATTATTTAGACTGGCTGAAATGTTTACATTTTCTAATAACTTCAGAATCATAAGCCACAAAAGCATTACTAATCACTGAGGGGACTTGAAACTACAACCCAGGAAGAAATTTCTGAAATTATTCTCTTTGAACATATGGAGAAAAATCTTGGCTTATTATTATTGCCTTATGTTACATTGTGTCAGTGTTCTCTAAAAAATGCTCTATGGATAAGTGGGTATTAGATTGTAAAAACTTTATTCTTGATTCTTTTCTCAAACCTTGGCTCAACAGTTCCAAGAAATATCTACCAGACCCACGGATGTTAAGTAAATATTGTACAGATCCTAGTAGGAAACAAATAGAAACTTGCTATGAGAAATGGACTGGCAACAGGCATAGGATATTTTACATTACATTAACAAAGAAACATAATTTAACTAAAAAACAACGTATCTAGTGAGTGATGCAACTTGCACAGTTTTTTTTTCAGAAACCATGATCCATAAAATTCTTAAGAACCTGATTCATCCTCCTTCAGATATGATGTAAGCCTTTATACTCTGTAGCATGCTTTTGACTTGTGTTTTGTGGCAAGACCCATGATTTTTGGAGCTCATTTCTGCAAAAAATTGGAAATACTCTGGCACCATGAAATAGATAAATATTTAGAAAAATTAGGTTTCAACAGCATTGTCTATGTTGGTGATTTTAATATTTATTTTAGTGAAAACTCTATGAGTGTTTTTCACACATTTTGGGGTGCTGCCTAATTTCCAATTTGTCACAGTGTCTAATACTGATATCATGCAGACTGGGGAAGGTAGTGGGGAAGGAAGAAGAGAAGAGCGTAACATGCTGCAGAATCTAGTCAATATGTCATACTCCCTCCTTCAACCTGGAAGCAATATGGAAAGACAGAAACAAGTGGAGTGGGAAGGAAACAGCCCAGATAGGGCGGAGGAGGTTTACAAAAACAATGGATGGCACATAGACAGCTCTTGGCACATTCAGCACCGACCCAATCTATTTATTTACTATTATTTATTTAAATTTACTGAGATGCCTGCAGGTTCATGGGACACATAACTGACCTGTGGTACTCTGCTGTAATTATGAAAGGTGTAATACACAGTATATGCATCCTATATGCATCCGAAGAAGTGGGCTGTAGTCCACGAAAGCTTATGCTCTAATAAATTTGTTAGTCTCTAAGGTGCCACAAGTACTCCTGTTCTTCTTTTTGCGGATACAGACTAACACGGCTGTTACTCTGAAACCTGTAATACACAGTAATGCTGATAAGAAATTGATCTCTATTTCCTGAGCCAACTCACAAGCCCTGGGTCAGGGTCCAAAACACTATACCCAGAGCACCTGATAAGGATCAATATCCAATTACTCCATTAGCTACCGTTACCGCTTACACAAGATATCATTGGGTATATCTACACTGCAAAAAAAACCTTACAGAACCAAATCTCAGAGCCCAGGTCAATTGACATGGGCTCATGGAGCTTGGGCTGCTGGGCTAAAATTGCAGGGTAGATGTTTGGGTTTGGGCTGGAGTCTGGACTATGAGGCCCTCCCCATACGCAGGGTTTCAGAGCCCAGCTCCAACCTGAATGTCTACACTGCAATTTTTAGCCCCATAAGTCCGAGCACCGTGGGCCTGAGTCAGCTGACCCAGGCCAGCTGCAGCTGTGCGACAGGTCTTTTATTACATTGTAGATCTACCCATTGAGTTCATGTGCTTAGTGAGATTCATAAAAGGACTGCATATTTATTATGGACAGTATGTGTAGCAACACCTACTATTATGGCTGTCTAACAGTGTTTTTAGTTGCTTATAGTTTTGTTAAATGGTAACTTTCTAAACGAATCTTTTTGGGTATGTCTTCACTGCAGAGTTAACTTGGGTGAGTAGCACCTGGATTAAATTAGCCAGAGTGTTGAGCACTCACTCAGTTGCATCCACTCTGGTGCTGTACTCACTTGTGTGAGGCACTAGGATTTCTGCGGGGGGCATATCCCATGGTTCTTAGTGCCGCAGTAAGCTGAGGTGGTTTGAAGATAGGAACTTCAACTTCATTGAAGTTCCTATCTTCCTATCTTCCTCTTCAGTGAAGACTTCCTGATATTGTATTAATCTCCTAATTATCAAAAGACCTCATAATAATCTAGAAAAATGTATATATGTTATCAAACAATTGCTCAATATTATTTTATAAGTTAACTCATAAGCAGCACAGTCGAATAGAGTATGAAGTAAACCACTTTAAATGGGTATAAAAGGATGTATCCAGTGATAAAGGATATCTTTGGGGCGGGTTCTCACATCTATACACACACTATTCATTTTTTAATTCTCTTTATTTCCTTATTTTTATAATATTTTAAAGTATTTAGGAAAAATCATATTTAGAAAAAAAATTAAGAGAGTTAAGGTTGTATTAATTGCTTAGTGGAAAAACTTCAAGAATGTTAATATTAAAAAAAAAATATTGGCAAACCAATTAATTTTCCATTGAGTTAAAAATGTAAAGAATAAAAACTAAAAAATTACAAAATTCAGAGGTAATTCATCTTTAATCTGGCCCTATACCTGATGCCCCTCTTCCCCAAATGCATGAGACAATCTTATGCCTGCATCCCATACATCTTCATCATTGACACTAAGAGCCACTATGCTGTTCCACATCCTTACTATTTTGGGTACTCTAAAATATGCAATACTCTCCTATATATGTGCCCCCTATACAATCACAAACTTTTGTCCAATTCATCTTTCATGAACAAAGCAACACCAATGTTCTCTTCCACATTTAATATTAGATGCAGACCAAAGACCTATTCAGCCCCCACCTTCCCAATATAGTTTCCTTTTGTCAGCCATTAGAAATCTTGCCACCATTTTTAATCTTTATCTACACACAGTGGTTCTCAAACGTATTTGAGAACCTCCCTTGATACGCTGCCCCACCTCCCTTAACTGCTGATCTACAGTGATCAAATTCCTGGGGGTGGAGGACTTCTTAAACCCTGCTTCACTTGCTATTTGGTTACACAAACCTTGTTATGAAAAATCTTGGGTGGACTTTATTAGGATGTCCATATCTTCAGGCTGTATAAAGTCCATAGGCAAACAAGATGTCAACTAGTTGTGATACTTCTCATAGGCATGTATTTACCTTACATATGGTTACATAGAGTTAAAGGTTTTTGGGTTATCTTGTCTCTCCTTTTATCTACTGTCCAATGTTCATGCATTCATTTTTTTAAAATTTACTATAACTCTGTCTGTCATGCTGTGCATTTTCTGTGCAGAGTACATACACATTTAGGAGAGGTATCATTTTTCTTTATAGGACTTCAGAACTTCATCTCCACTTGCAATTAATTTTTAAATGACCTCTCCTGTCTCAAGGTATATTTCAGGTTACTTATCTTCTTCTGTAGTCCTGCAGAGTTTAGGAATTTAGGATTTGTTTGGCTTCTTGAATTAAATAATCATGGATGGGTATAAACTGTTCAGGAAGGACAGGCAGGGGAGGAAAGGTGGAGGAGTTGCACTGTATGTAAGAGAGCGGTATGATTGCTCAGAGTTCCAGTATGAAACTGGAGAAAAGCCTGTTGAGAATCTTTGGGTTAAGTTTAGAAGCGAGAGCAACAAGGGTGATGTAGTTGTGGGCGTGTGCAATAGACTACTGAACCAGGAGGATGAAGTAGATGAGGCTTTCTTCAGACAATTAACTAAAGTTTTCAGAACATAGGCCCTAGTTCTAAAGGGGGACTTCAATCACCCTGACATCTGCTGGGAGAGCAATACAGCAGTGCACAGACAATCCAGGAAGTTTTTGGAGAGTGTTGGGGACAGCTTCCTGATGCAACTACTGGAGGAACCAACCAGGGGCCATTCTCCTCTTGACCTGCTGCTTACAGACAGGAAAGAATTGGTAGGGGAAGTAGAAGTGGGTGGCAACCTGGGCAGCAGTGACCATGAGATGGTTGAGTTCAGGATTCTCACAAAAGGAAGAAAGGAGAGTAGCAAAATATGAACCCTGGACTTCAGAAAAGCAGACTTGGACTCCCTTAGGGAACCGATGGGCAGGATCCCCTGGGAGGCTAATATGAAGGGGAAAGGAGTCCAGAAACCTTATTAAGGGCACAGGAACAAACCATCCCAATGTGCAGAAAGAATAGCAAATATGGCAGGTGACCAGCTTGGCTTAACAGTGAAATCTTTGGTGAGCTTAAACACAAAAAGGAAGCTTACAAGAAGTGGAAACTTGGTCAGATGACTAGGGAGGAGTATAAAAATATTGCTTGAGCATGCAGTGGTGTAATCAGGAAAGCCAAAACACAACTGGAGTTGCAGCTAGCAAGGGATGTGAAGGGTAACAAGAAGGGTTTCTACAGGTATGTTAGCAACAAGAAAAAGTCAGGGAAAGTGTGGGATCCTTAATGAATGGGGGAGGCAACGTAGTGACAGATGATGTGGAAAAAGCTGAAGTACTCAATGCTTTTTTTGCCTCGGTCTTCACAGACAAGGTCAGCTCCCACACTGCTGTCCTGGGCAACACAGTATGGGGAGGAGGTGAGCAGCCCTCAGTGGTAAAAGAACAAGTTAAGGGCTATTTAGAAAAGCTGGACATACACAAGTACATGGGTCCAGATCTAATGCATCTGAGGGTGCTGAGGGTATTGGCTGATGTGATTGCAGAGCCATTGGCCATTATCTTTGAAAACTTGTGGAGTTCAGGGGAAGTCCTGGACAGTTGGAAAAATGCAAATATAGTGCCCATCTTTAAAAAAGGGAAGAAGGAGAACCCGGGAAACTACATATTCACCTCAGTCCCTGGAAAAATCATGGAGCAGGTCCTCAAGGAAACCATTTTTAGGCATGTGGAGGAGAGGAAGGTGATCAGGAACAGTCAGCATGGATTCACCAAGGGCAAGTCATGCCTGACCAACCTGATTGCCTTCTATGATGAGATAACTGGCTCTGTGGATATGGGGAAAGTGGTGGATGTATTATTCCTTGACTTTAGCAAAGCTTTTGATACAGTCTCCCACAGTATTCTTGGCAGCAAGTTAAAAAAGTATGGATTGAATGAAAGGACTATAAGGTGGATAGAAAGCTGGCTAGATTGTTGGTCTCAACTTGTAGTGATCAATGGCTCAATGTCTAGTTGGCAGCCGGTATCAAGCGGAGTGCCCCAGGAGTCGGTCCTGGGGCCGGTTTTGTTCAACATCTTTATTAACGATCTGGATAATGAGATAGATTGCACCCTCAGCAAGTTCGCAGATGATATTAAGCTGTGGGGAGAGGTAGATATGCTGGAGGGTAGGGATAGGGTCCAGAGTGACCTAGACAAATTGGAGGATTGGGCCAAAAGAAATCTGATGAGGTTCAACAAGGACAAGTGCAGAGTCCTACACTTAGGATGGAAGAATCCCATGTACCACTACAGGCTGAGGACTGACTGGCTAAGCAGCAGTTCTGCAGAAAAGGACCTGTGGATTACAGTGGATGAGAAACTGGATATGAGTCAGCGGTGTACCCTTGTTGCCAAGAAGGCTAACGGCATATTGGGCTGCATTGGTAGGAGCATTGCCAGCAGATCAAGGGAAGTGATTATTCCCCTCTATTCGGCACTGGCGAGGCCACATCTGGAGTATTGTGTCCAGTTTTGGGCCCCCCACTACAGAAAGGATGTGGCCAAATTGGACAGAGTCCAGCGGAGGGCAACAAAAATGATCAGGGGGCTGGGGCACATGACTTACGAGGAGAGGCTGAGGGAACTGGGTTTGTTTAGTCTGCAGAAGAGAAAAGTAAGTAAGCGGGGGATTTGATAGCAGCCTTCAACTACCTGAAGGGGGGTTCCAAAGAGGTTGGAGCTCGGCTGTTCTCAGTGGTGGCAGATGACAGAATAAGGAGCAATGGTCTCAAGTTGCAGTGGGGGAGGTCTAGGTTGGGTATTAGGAAACACTATTTCACTAGGAGGATGGTGAAGCTCTGGAATGGGTTACCTAGAGAGGTGGTGGAATCTCCATCCTTTGAGGTTTTTAAGGCCCAGCTTGACAAAGCTCTGGCTGGGATAATTTAGTTGGTGTTGGTCCTGCTTTGAGCAGGGGGTTGGATTAGATGACCTCCAACCCTAATCTTCTATGATTCTATGATTCTACCCCTAAGTGAAGCTCTCCCTGAAGCAGGGGTTCTCAAACTGGGGGTTGGGACCCCTCAGAGGTTGCGAGGTTATTACTTGGGGGGTCGTGAGCTGTCAGCCTCCACCCCAAACTCTGCTTTGCCTCCAGCATTTATAATGGTGTTAAACATACAAAAAAGTGTTTTTTAATTTATGAGGGGGGTCACACTGAGAGGCTTGCTATGTGAAAGGGATCACCAGTACAAAAGTCTGAGAACCACTGCCTTCAAGTGTATCAAAAAAAAAAAATGATTTTTTCTGAAGTGTGTGTGTAAAATTGTTGACTTCTAACATTTAGAACTGTAAAAATACAGAACTGACTTTCTTCAAATTTGACTTGATTTTTAAAGGACCGCTATGGTCAGAAAAGTGACTGTAGAAATGGTACCTTATTACTAAATATATGTACGTCCTATCCAGGGATTTCCCCATACCCTCCTGGAATTTCCCCAACATCCCCGCCAGTGGTCAACTAGTTACATGCAGTGTTGCCAATTTAGTCACTGGTTGGAAATTTGAATTGAAATTGAAACATTAATACACATTTTGAAAGCATATACAGTATATGATAAAATACTTCTACCTGAAAAAGCATAATAGGTTTGAAAAGTATGAACAAAGACTAGCTTCCTTACACAGCTGTTATTTTTTCTGATAATGTCAGTGCATTCATTTCAGTGATGTTGGCCAACCTAATAATTTCAATTATAATTTGTAAGTGTTAAGCAAAGAGATTCTTTTCCCCAAGAATCAGACAGGCACAGACAATACTGAAGGGGGGCTTATTTACAGTACTGGGAAGACTGACAAGCAGTTTCAAAGGTGTGGGGTTACAATGATCAATTATATACCTTTCTCTTATCACTTCATTTGCATTTATCTTGTTCTTACAGAGACAAACATTGTTTCAGAGACAGAGAATGCACTTAGCATGACAGTGACAGGAACAGAACATACACATTAAACTGTTTTGATTAGCTGTAAGCTAATCCCCTCATGGAGGTGGAGTATCTGCAGCGCTGGGAGAGCTCTCTCCCCAGCTGGCACGACCACACACGCACTTCAAAGCGCTGCCACCGGACCACTCCCGCAGCAGCGCTTTGAAGTTTCAAGTGTAGCCACGGCCTTTAACTCTTGCCTAACATAAGCAAGGTCTGAATGAGCTCTCCCCTGACAGCTAATGATGAACTGGAGGGTGGAGGGAAAGGCTTCAGACCAGACTATACTTACATGAATACACCTACTCTATCGTATCCAGCAGACAGAGCTGTGTTGCCCAAGTGATCAATTTTGGCTGGTGTTGTGTTACAAATCACTATGACATAGCTGGCATCACAGACACTTGGTGGAATAATACGTGTGACTGGACTATTGGTATGGAAGGGTACAGCTTGCTCAGGAAGGACATGTAAGGAAAAAAGGGAAGAGGTGTTGCCTTATATATTAAAAATGTATACACTTGGACTGAGGTTGAGATGGAAATAGGAGACAGACTTGTTGAAAGTCTCTGGGTAAGGATAAAGGGGGTAAAAAGCAAGGGTGATGTCATAGTAGGGGTCTACTACAGACCACTTAATCAGGAAGAACAGGTGGATGAGGCTTTTTTTTAAACAGCTAACAAAATCATCCAAAGCCAGGACTTGGTGGTAATGGGGGACTTCAAATACTCAGACATCTGTTGGGAAAATAACACAGGAGGGCACAGATTATCCAACAAGTACTTGGAATGTATTGGAGACAATTTTTTATTTCAGAAGGTGGAGACAGCTACTTGGGGGGAGGCAGTTCTAGATTTGATTTTGACAAATAGGGAGAAACTGGTTGAGAATTTGAAAGTGGAAGGCAGCTTGGGTGAAAGTGATCACGAAATGATCTAAGAGCATGTCTTCACTAGCAACGCTGACATGGCTGTGTAGTCGCGGCACCAGCGCTGGGAGAGAGCTCTCCCGGTGCTATAAAAAAGCCACCTCTACAAGGGGAGTGGCTTCCAGCACTGTAGCACTGTCTACACTGCCACGTTACAGCGCTGAAACTTGCAACACTTAGGGGGGTGTTTTTTCACACCCCTGAGTGAGAAAGTTGCAGCACTGTAACGTGGCAGTGTAGACATGGCCTAAGGAATGGTAGGAGGGAGAACAGCAAAATAAAGACAATGGATTTCAAGAAGGCAGACTCAGGGAGTTGGTAGGTAAGATCCCATGGGAAACAAGTCTAAGGGGAAAACCAATAGAAGACAGTTGGCAGTTTTTCAAAGCAACATTATTAAGGGCACAAGAGCAAAGAAGAGCAAACTATCCCACTGCATAGGAAAGATAGGAAGTGTGGCAAACAAACCTGATAGTTTTCTTTGACAGAGTAACATGCCTTCTGGATGGGGGAGAAACGGTAGATGTGGTATATCTTGACTTTTGCAAAGCTTTTGATAAAGTCTCACATGACCTGCTCATAAACAAACTAGGGAAATGCAACCTAGATGGAACTACTATGGTGCGTGGGAAACTGGTTGGAAAACCGTTCCCAGAGAATAGTTATCAGTGGTTCACACCCCTCACCCCCTCTGTATATTTGAACAGCCCCCCAATTTCAATTCCCAGAGAAAACACTGTGCCTGTCAGTGTTCCAAACTAATTTTAGCATACTTTAATGACAAAAATCAGGTTTACTCTTGTAAGTACTACAGAGATAATACAGCTAGGAGAGGGAAAGCTGAGTTCTAAGCTCACTCTTAAATCCTCATCCGAGTTAATAAAGAACTGAATTCTGCTCCCACTGGAGTCAGTGTGAAAATAAACTTCAGTGGGGAACAGGATCAGACTCTAAGTTCCATTTGCAGAACTGTTATTATTGGTGGTGATGTATAACAGCCAGAACAGACAGACTTTGATTCAAGGTTGAGCTTTAAGGGTTTGCAGTTTAAAAACAAAACAACAACAAAACCCAAGCTGTACATGTGGACTGAACAAGTTTGATGCAGAGCTGAAGCCGTTGAGAGAATTATGAAGCCATTTTTAGTCTCTTTTCAGAATCTAACCACAACTGGAAGTTTCTAGTTTCTCCATATTTTTTAGTTGAGCAAGTGAAAAAATTATTAGAAACATGGGGAGTGTGTGCATGGAGATGGGTATATGGAGGTTGTCATGCTTATATAACACAAGACCAGCTAAACTGCTTTTGCTCAAACTTAAAAACCTAATTAGTAGGCTAAAACCAAACAGCATTCTTTCTGGGATTAAACTTTCCATATGCATCTGAAAGGGGAGTTAGAACTGAAACTGCATTTCTGAACAAGGTATCAATTGCACTAGCAAATGCTACAATGTATTTTGATGGCCAAACAATGACTTTCTGATCAGAGAAAAACCAATCTTCTTTTTTCTTGCCACTTTGAACTTCCAAACAGAAAAGAAACACAACGAATCTCCCAGCACAGGGAACAGATTTGTTAAGAAGGTGCAATTGTTAGTTACTTTTCTGACCATAACTACCTTTAAAAAGCAAGTTAAGTTTGAAGAAAATATTTTTTTAAAGTCATGAATGTTGAAGTCAACAATTTTACACATGCACTTTTTTAAAAAAAGAACATGTTTTCTATTGCTTTGTTGGGTTGCAAAACACTAGAACTAGTTACTACTAAACTTCTTACTATGTAACCCAATATCAGCAATTTTTCTGCTTAGGGGCCTTCAAAGGCAGGTTCCACCTCTCCCTTCCCCCCACCCCTGTTTCTGTATAGAAAACTGGCCAACTGACATTCCCAACTGCCAAGAACCTTTTGACTTTAACATTCCATCCTCTCCACCTGTTAGAGGTCTCGCCTGTAATGGAATGCTAAACTGTATGATACTGTTCAGCCACTAGGTGGTGCTGTGTGAGACAAACCTTAATTAAGCTAACCTCAGCCACACCTGACAGAGCATTAAAGTATCTTGTTATAGGAAACACATCTGGTGTGTATCTCTATGAGAAGTCTGTAGTCAGTCCTTATCTGCTACAGAAACTTGACTGCTAGTAGCAGCCCTGCAACCTATTGTGTACAAGAAGTGTGTGCAAGAAGTGTGTCATGTACAAGAAGTGT
Organism: Trachemys scripta elegans; assembly: GCF_013100865.1. NCBI lineage: Eukaryota > Metazoa > Chordata > Testudines > Emydidae > Trachemys > Trachemys scripta. The sequence goes on from NC_048299.1 coordinate 26,663,255, forward strand.
ACATGACATCACTGAAACCCATTCTACTTGCTGTTTGAATAGCAGTAGAGCTGAAGAGTCTATCATTCAATGTGCTCCTTATTTCACCTGAACCTAATACAGCTGCAGGTGTTTCACCATAGCACAACCTTCCTCTAACTGCAATTGATCTAAAAATATCAACAGCCTTAGGACTATCTGATCTTTACAAGGTGCTGCACTCTTACTCTAGGTGATTGCACAGACTTGCCCAATCTTTGTTTTTTCACTAAAGACTCTTGTTTTATAGCCCACAATCTAGCTTTGCATCTTTTTCTTTCTGGATAACTTCCAGAAATTTCCCCTTTCCCCCAGTTGCTCAGGACTATATTCTTATTTTTAGGAAAAGCAGGGCTTGTTTTTAATAACTACATTATTTTTATTTAAACATTGTATAACTGTAACACAAGAGCAGACAGAGCCTGGTGTTGACTGCAACCTGCAGCTCTCTGCAGTTCAGAACTCCACCTTCCAAAATAGAAAATCACTTTTGATATCTGCAGCCACACTTGAATCCTGAGGTAATAATCAGCTGCTCCACCCTGAGGATGCTTTATCAGTTGCTTTGGGTAAGGTAAAAGGGGCTCATTGTCACCCACATGATTTGCATCTGGGAGCAAGAGTGTGCAAAGGAACAGTCCCCCTTGTATGACCTAAACTCTCTGGTCCTTGTGATGGGTTTTGTTTTCCTCCCCCTGCTAAGCAGTGACCACAGAAGTCATCTTGCTCACTGAGTAACAGTGTTCTGGGGAGAGATGCCAATGGCCAGGTCCCTGTCAAGAGAAAACTGGCCTAGCCTGGTGGAAGAATGAGAGATGAGCACAGTCTGGGAAGGAGATGCCTGAGCCCTACTTAGATTAGGAAGGAATTGATAGACTGTGAAGGTAAAAGCTTGATGGGTTGTTTGTTTGGGTGGGAGGCTTGGAGAAAAGTAGAGAATACTGTAGTGGGGTGTCTTGTTTCAGAGAGTCCATTCATAAATGACTACATCCTTGAAAGGAGAAGCTGGTTTACAGGTGTGATTCAGCATGATGAGAGATGAGCAGAGGGGAAGTTTAAGAGGTAAGGGACAGATGGGGGAGTCAACTGTGAATATATACAACCTATAAAATGTTAGTTTTACATAAGTTAGTTTACACCTTTTTGAGGGGCCAATGTAGGTAGGTCTGTGGTGTAACTTAGCAATACTGACCAACTTAGACAAACTGCAAAAGGGATCATTAAGCAAAACAGCAGCCTGCTAAGTTTTGTCTTGGCTAAGAAAATGTTCACTCTTCCCAGTGACTGGCAACTGCTGATTCCCCCAGCATAACCTCAATGAAAGCTGAAGAGGCAGCTATGCAGAATACCATGAGGAAGTCCTTGGGGGTGGGAGGTACATAATGGGTCAGACCAAAGGTCCAACAAGCCCAGTATCCTGTCTTTCAACAGTGGCCAATGCCAGGTGCCCCAGAGGGAATGAACAGAACAGGTAAGCATCAAGTTATCCTTCCCTGTTGCTCATTCTCAGCTCCTTTGGCAAACAGAGGCTAGGGACACTATACCTGCCCATTCTGGCTAATAGCTATTGATGGACCTATCCTCCATGAACTTATCTAGTTCTTTTTTGAACCCTGTTATAGTCTTAGCATTCCACAACATCCTCTGGCAAGGAGTTCCACAGGTTGACCGCGTTGTGTAAAAAAATACTTTGTTTTAAACCTGCTGCCTGTTAATTTAATTTGGTGACCCCAGAGTTCTTGTGTTATGAGAAGGAGTAAATAACACTTCCTTATTTACTTTCTCCACACCAGTCATGATTTTATAAACCTCTATCATATCCCCCCTTAGTTGTTTTTTTCCAAGCTGAATAGTCCCCATCTTATTAATTGCTCCTCATAAAGAAGCTTTTCCATACCCCTAATCATTTTTGTTGCCCTTTTCTGAACCTTTTCCAGTTCCAATATAATTTTTTTTACCATATCTGCATGCAGTATTCAAAATGTGGGCATACCATGGATTTATATAGAGGCAATATGATATTTTCTGTCTTATTATCTAGCCCTTTCTTAATTATTCACAACATTTTGTTTGCTTTTTTGACTGCTGCTGCACATTTAATGTATGTTTTCAGAGAACTATCCACAATAACTCCAAGATCTGTTTCTTGAGCGATAACAGCTAATTTAGACCCTGTCATTTTATATGTATAGTTGGGATTATGTTTTCCAATGTGCATTACTTTGCATTTATCAGCATTGAATTTTATCTGCCATTGTATTGCCCAGTCACCCAGTTCTGTGAGATCCTTTTGTAGCTCTTTGCAGTCTGCCTGGGACTTAACAATTTTGAGTAATTTTGTATCATCTGCAAATTTTGCCACCTCACTGTTTACCCCTTTTTCCAGATCATTTATGAATATGTTGAATGGGACTAGTCCCAGTACAGACCCTTTGGGGAAACCACTATTTACTTCTCTCCATTCTGAAAACTGACCATTTATTCCTACCCTTTGTTTCCTATATTTTAATCAGTTACCAATCCATGAGAACATTCCCTCTTATCCCATGATAGGTAGGAGTATATCAAGCTGTGAGAATCTCATGGGTAGTGGGATATTGTTATAAATTCTGTGGAGAAGTGAGTGAGAGCTCTAATCACACATGGACTGCCTTCACTAGGGGAAAAAGTGTTCTTAACTTGTGTGTAAACTACAAACTGGCTTGTCTTCATTAGAGTTCATCTTGCATGAGTTAAATCGATTGAGAACACCACCTTTGTTCTCACAGTGGGGCGAGGAAGGTCATGGGGGAGTTAGCTGTGAACGTGTGTTTAGAGATGTAGCGATTTCGTTGTAAATGCCTGTCACTAGCCTTCAAGTGTACGTCTTGTATTATTGGCGTCTTCTTTATTTACAATACTTATTTTCAGTCTAGTCTGAATACAATAGTATAACAAGAAAATGCATAGCGGGCTTTTTGGAAGGGGGAGGGAGGTAGGAAAGCTGCATGCCCCGCCTCCCACTCCTCCTCGCAAGAGGCACTCCCTCGCCTCCTAGGGAATTGGACTCTATTAGAGTATAGGATGAGACCTTCCTGAGCGGACAGATTATCCCACACCTCCCCGCTGGAGGGTTTCTTGTACTGTATCTATTCCTGTGTTTTTAATTCTATGGAAGGTTGGAGGCATGCGGGGTGGGGGTTGTGTGTGGTGCAGTTGTATGGGAGGACGCAGCATTACTGTGTGTGTGTGCAGGATGTGAGGCAAGTGCATAGGAAGGCAAAGTGGGTGCAGTAGCCGTGGTGGAGTGGCAGAGCCGGGACTGTGGTGCTGGAGACCGGTTCGACGGAATCCCATGTGCGGAACTTCAATTGCCCCTTTGAGCCCCCATTTCAAGCTGTGAATGCAGTGCACCACGGAGACTGATTTATTGCGACGCGCAGAAGACCAGGAGGCGGGAGCATGCGCAGAAGAGAGCATATTGAAGCTGGTGAGTAACGCATGCGCATTGTAGAGAGAGGAAATAAATCCGAACGAGCAGCGTGAAGCATGCGCATGCGGGCCCCGCCTGGCCCTGCGCTAAGGGGAATTCGATTAGTTATTTACGGTAACAGAAGTCGAATGAATTTAGAACCTCTCCGCTTCCCGTAGTGCGGACTGTACCAAGCCGGCCGGGGGAGAGGTGCATCGCGGCCAGGCCCGGCCGTTCGCCCAGCGCCTTTGGGCAGACGCACGCAGTGGCCGGCTGTGTGACTTGAGGCGCACGTAGGGAGGCGGGTGAGTATCAGGCAGGCCCGGAGTGCGATGGGGTCGGAGTGTATGGAGGCTTCCCCTCCCACCCCGCGGTCTGCAGCGCAGTGGCGGCGCCGGCGGAGAGACGGGGCTGGGGGCCGCGGCTGGGTAATGGCAGCGCTGTGAGGAGGGGGAGCGGGGCAGGGACTGCAGCCTCAGGACACGGAAGAAGGAGGGAGGCCGGCCGGCCGGCTCAGGCCTCTGCTGCCAGGTAACCCCGCGCTGGAGGCGCCTCTGGCTTCCCAGCGAACGCCGGGGGGAAGCGGGGCAAGGGCTTCCCGGCGCCGAGGGGGTATGACCTCCTCGCGCACGGCCTGGATCCGCTGGGCCCGTCTCGGGGGGGTATGTTACCGCCGAGCGCATTTGCTGGCCCTGCGCCTCCCGAGAGGGCTGACTGCTTCCCCACCTCCCCGGGGATCTGTTGGCTGCTCCCCAAAACCTCTCGCCCTCGTGACGGGTTTTGTTCTCCTCCCCACGCTAAGCCCCGCCGGGTTGAGGTCCCGGCCATGTTTGGCTCTTTGCACCCGTTCTGAGTTGTTCCTCGCAGGCCCCGGAATCCGCCCCCCCCAGGGGGAAATGTTACACCCCCGTCCCCGCCAGTTTCACTTTTGGTTTGGGAGTGAATAATGTGGGTGTGGAGGGGTTAGGGAGGTGAGGGGCCCACTGTCCGCTCACTGATTCCGCTCCTGGGCGATTTCCAGGACCCTGGTTGCTGGACTTGGCCAAGTTAGATCTTTTCCATGTTCCAACTTAAGTAGCCAATATCTCGTCCCCTGGCTGGCTCCCCACACTCCACCTTTGTGTGCCTTTTGCTTTCACAACATATTTATATAGCTAAGAACTATTGGGACCTGCATGTGGTCACACAACCTACATTTATCACATTTAATAGTTCCCCACTCATAAATAGAACATATAACGATGGGAACCAAAGGCTGTCTGCTTCTAATGTACGATGGGGTTAAAGTGTATCTACCTGGTTTTTCACTAGTGCAAACCCTTGGTGTAGAGAAGATCTGCACTGATGCATCTTGCTCTGAAGTAAGCTGCATTAGTTTACTTTTTATATTAGTGCAGTGTGTCCACGTTGTAGCTACGCTTAAACGCAGGAGTGTTTGTGTGACACCCCCTTATAGACAAGCCATACTGAATTTTCTGAGGATTAATTAGTTCATCTAAAATGTTTTGAAATTATAAAAAGAAATTATGTAAATACTTTATTGTAGTTTTAACTCCAGCAATGTATCCATCTCCAATAAGCACTCTATCTCAAACCAGTTAATATTTGACATTTGTGGGTATGTTTCTTTCTCTTTTTTTTGTGGGGGTCACAAAGGATATGAAATTGATATACAGATTACATATATTCAGCACCACTGAAATACAGCTTCATTGGTCCGGCTGCCTCATGGGGGAGATATTTTCTTCAATCAAGTTAGTTTCTCATGACAGGAAGAAAACTCTTCCTTGTGTAGAGATACTTGGAGAGAATTGGGGCAGCAACAAACTGGTGTACAGCATGCTACACAACCCTTTTGAGGGGATGCTGCTGACATGTGGGGACATGGCTATTAAACCCTGCTCATACAAAAAGTGCCATGGGAGCCTTCAAATTCTTAAAGAGCAGAGATAACTTCTGCTTAGGTCTCATCAAAGTGTTCCCACATATTTTAATATACTTGTGTGATTAATCCTTTTAAATAAAGACAAGTTACTAATTTTTGTTGGTTGCCAAAGACATGCTTTATTGTGGTTTATGTTTCTTTTAGTGGAGTTCATCTTCCTTTTGGAAGACATACCCCTCAAATCTCTTCCCTTCCTGTTTTTTTTTATTTATTTCTTTTAAGAAGGAAGGGACCTCAGGAGGTCATCTAGTCCAACCCCCTGCTCAAAGCAGGACCAATCCCCAGACAGATTTTTGCCCCAAATTCCTAAATGGCCCCCTCAAGGATTGAACTCACAACCTTGTGTTTAACAAGCCAATGCTCAAACCACTGAGCTATCCCTTCCTCCATTATAACTTGTTGCCATTTTTGTCAATTCATGTTAATAGTAGCAATATATTATCTCTGGATTCTGGAAAATACCTTTTCTTTAAACATAGTAGTGTCCATTTTATAAATGTTTTGAATATTTATACTAAACTGAAAATACTAATACATCATTTGGTGTGTGTTAATAGTAGTAAGTTTGTTTTTTAGCAGGAAAAAGGTTCCTGTTTTAGAACCTAGGACAGTATCTTGATGTAACTTGATATTCTCATCTGTATAAATGTCCAATACTACTCAGAATCCTACTAAGCTCTCTGCCTTCATGTTATTCTAGTAATGAGTTCCACAGGCCAGTTTTTTAAAAGTATTTCCTTTTATCAGTTCAAAACTTGCTGCCTTTAAATTTTATTAAATTTCCCTTTGTTATTGTTGGAGAAGGTAAGTAGAAGTGCCTGATCTACTGTCTCTTAAATCTTGCATTATTTTGTATGCTTTTCCCATCTTCCTGCTTTGTGTCCTCTCAAACTACACAGACCTAATCTTTGCAGGCTTTATATGCAAGTTTTTCCATACTTCAGATTGCTTTTGTCAGGGATCTCTGAACACCTTCTATTTCTACTATATCCGTTTTAGAGAAAGTGGCTAATATTGAATACGGTCTACTAACACTTTTTGTCTTTTTGGCTGCCGTTACATATTGAAAAGAGGTGTGTTTTTTGTTGTTTTGTTTTTGTTTTTTAAATTTTATGCATTTGACAGCACTTTGTCAATTTCAACTATTTTGTTCATGGCCAGGTGCTCTTTTGTCTCATGTGCAAGCATGCACTTCTGTAGGGGGAATTCATGTGTACAGTCTTTCCTGTGCCCTGCAAAGGGGTATACCAGTAGCATAAAAAGCTGCTCCTGTTTCTGAGTTTGGGACCCAGAGGGAGTTTGCTTTTATCTAAAGCTATCTGGATCTTTGCTTCCTTGGATAGGACAGGCTTTACTTTACCTATTTCTCAGAATTTTGACTCTTTGAAGCACTGATATTCTACCTTCATTCTGAGGCCAACTGTCAATGGCCTTGTTTCTATTGCTTTCAAGCAATCCTTGCTGACCTCAGATTCTGTTTGGACATTGTATAGAAGCCGTACACAGCAACTATGTAATCCACTGGGCTAGGAACCATTCAGTAAGGAGGCAAGATTATTGCTGAAGTACACTTAGGATAGTTTTCAGTCAGTAGTGAAGACTACTATGTAGTAGGTGAGCATGCTGACACATGCAGTGAATTCCTAAATGTTACCAGGCCAGTACCCTTCAAGTTGATCAGCTTTGTCACAAATGGGGAGTCATTACTCATTGAGAAAGAAGACTATTTTTCTCTCCGAACAAGACAGTTAAGGTCATTGAATAATAATCCTTTCAAGGCTTCAGTGTAAAACACGAATAATTTTCCAACAGATCAAGATACATAACAAAGGATGGACTTTCTGGATGATGATGAACTTTCACTGTTGTTCAAGGTGGCTGAATTAAACCTGTTATTGAGTGCCTAAGGATTGTCACTTCAGTGTTGTAGGAGATCACATCGTAATACTGCAGTGCACAATCCAAAATTTTACACTGAACATCTCTGACTTTAAGGATGGACTGCCTCCTTCTGTCCCTCCTTCTCATACAAAAGTTCATAAGTACTAGAGAACCTTGTGTATTCAAGTAGTGCCAATATGAAGGATTGTGAGGAGGCATCTCTAATTAAGAATGTACAAATACAGATCTTTCTGCTTCTCATGGACCAAGCACTGCAAGTAGTTGAGCTACAATGCTGTACTCTTCAGTGTCCATTGACTATTTGTCAGATCCTTGAAGGTACTAAATCATGAAGATATGAAAGTGCAGGGATTCAACTAGAATAGAGTAAGTATCTGAGAGAGAGAGAGAGAGAGAGATATCATCTCAAGGGTAGAGTCTGTCCAATTCACCATCAAGTGTTAGGAACTATGTAACAGCATGTGAAGAGCATAAGTCTAACCCTTAACTGAAAGAGATAAGGAAGAAATTTTTATGGGAATAACCTTCCCTGCCCAGAGACCCATTGTCTATGCAGGGTTTATTAATTTTTGTTTCTTGCAGCTGCCAGACACAGGATGCTGAACTAGCTAGACCACTGGTCTGATCTAGTATGGTAATTCTCGTGTTTTAAGTTGACTGTCATCCCTTAACCTGTGGCTCACTAGTTTAATCACAACATGTGGAGTCAACTCTACCTGGTTTTAGGATTACCAAGTATTCACATAACATAATATTATTAAAACCATTTGGAAAGAATGTGTTGCCTAAGTTACTAACACTTGCTCGTTCTGTTAGCAGCATTTGGACGAGTTCAAATACCATTTTTTGAAATATGTTTCTTCAGTGGGTTACAATGTTAACCCTCTGCTTATTTTGTGTGTGCATGTGAAAATATGTATAGTCAGTATAGCAAATTTATACTTGTGTATTCCTCTGGAAAACACAACTTTTTGACAAGCAAAAATATAGAACTATTTTTTCATTGTTAATCATCAGAGTAAGAGGTGGGGCTGGAGTTTTGTGCATGGTCTGACAAATTTTCATGTTAAAAATTGGTGGTCTGAGATAGTATTGTGTGTCCTACATCTAACTTTTTTATATCTTTAATGTATTCAGCATGCTTATACATCATCTGATAAACTGTAAGCACCCTAGGGCAGGGACAATCTTACTTTGTTCAGAAGCAACCAAATCACATTTCATAACGTTATGTGAGAATGTTAAGTTGTACACATTCAGTGTTCCTGTTAAATGTACATTATAAAACACACTGTTCAGTGCAATTTGGCAGATTTGATGTTACTTTTTGGAGACCTTAACTTTAGTCTTCATAGACTTGGACTTTGTGTGACAATGTTAGAATAAGAGGCGCATATTTAATTTTTTACATAGGGTCCTTGATGCACAATATTACACCAGTGTACATAGTTATATTATAAAGAGAAAGTTTAAAGGTGATGCTTTTAAAGAAATTACTGTTTGCTTTAAAGGAAGAAGAGTTTCAGGACTCTACCAGTTACTTTCTAAAAACTCTTGAAACGTGCTGTTTGACTGCTTCTTAATGTTTAGGAGGTTGAGACTAACACTTTTTTTTCCCCCCCTACAGATTAACACTAAATCCCCACAATGTCCCTGAAACCACGAGTAGTTGATTTTGATGAAACATGGAACAAACTTCTAACAACAATTAAAGCTGTTGTAATGTTGGATTATGTTGAAAGAGCGACATGGAATGACCGCTTCTCGTATCCTTTAAACAGTATTTCACCTTTATTTTTCTACATATGAATATACTTAGCACAAAGTGCAATGGGCACTCTGTGCTAACCCACTAATGTGGGCTTGATCAATAAAACGAATGAGATTATTTCACTGACTTCAATGAGCTTTGGATGAGGTGTTGAGAGGAAGACCTGTGGTTTTATACAAACTTAATTGTTGTTCACTGTTTTTGTATAGAAGTGGAAATAATCAAATCTATTTTTCACATTGCTTTCAGCAGGATAAATCTTAATAGGTGTAACCAGAGCTGTTTTAACTGTTTTCTTTTCCTTCCAAAGAGGTATTTGTTTTTGTTGTTAAACTCATTTATATCAATCTTCCACTACCCTGGAACTGTTCTTGTTCAAAACCTCTATTTGTTGAGACTCCCCATCCTTATAAGCAAGCTATTTTAATTATACATGGAAGTAAAACCACTTATTGGTTCTAAGTATTCTTGATAGCATGTAAAGACATAATTGTTATAACTTAAATCACTTCAATTAATTAATAGTGGCCAGGGCAAAAACTTCTGCCACTTTAGAAACTCACATCCTGCTTTAATGCCATTTACCATTTTATTCTTCTCCAACAGCCAAGGATAAATAATTTTTCTTAAATGTACTTTGTGGTGATACTCTTCTCTCTTTTACATATAGTCTTATGATGTGAAGGGTCTTACTTTTTGAGAGAGAAGCATAGTTGTCGCAACTAAAATAGGCTTGTAGAATAATGAAGTGGCATAACCTACTGACCTATTTTTTTTTGCCTTCAGAGGAAAAAGCTGCCTTGTAATGGGGAATAATGAGTGAATTCTAAGTGACTTCTCAGAGACTCGCCTGCAATCTGAATCCTTCTGACAAGCAGTAATTTTCAGATCTAAGAGTCCAGATACTACAGGCCAGATTTTGATGCATAGATTTCTACCACATAAATATACAAAAAGGGAAGAAGAGCCTTTTGAGTCTACGTCTGTTTAACAAGCTGTGTTTGCATTTCAGAGTAGATGGCTTTCTATTGTGTCCATGTTGCTGTTCCTAAAGAATAACATAAAATTGAGTTGGTTGCAAGTCTGCTTACCACCTCACTTTCAAGGACAATAAGTTCTCTGATGGCTCTTGCATTAGAAACCCTTTTATAATTGCACTTCTGGAGTAATGACTTCTCACCCTGTCTTTAGGACAACCAGATTTAAAAAGCATTGTTACTTCTATAATTTAAAAAGTCACTACTGATTTGGTTTGAGAGGACTTGCATTTTGTCAAATTGTTCTGTTACTCTTTAACTGCAAGTGCAACTCATGAAAACCAAAAATAAGCTGTTTAAGAACTGCATGTTCCAATCTCAAAAGGATGCATAAATCAAGGTTGTAACTCTGAGCTGTAGAAGTTAGCCAGAATCTTTAAAAATAAATAAATAAAAATTAAAAAAAAATTCAAAATACTTGCAAATTTACATTTGTTTTACACTCTTCAAGAGCCTGCAAAGTAATAAGATAAGTGTTCCTGCCTTGATGATCACCAACCTGTGTGTGTGTGTGTATATATGTTTCTAAATTGTACATGGGAGCCTTTGTTTTAAAAATTCAAGCTGGCAGCGTTTCTCGTGTTTCAGAAACATTTGAAATTGTTACTTCATAAATCACTGGAGCTGGATTTTTTTTTAATCTATTTCAAAATATTTCCTTTTTCCTATGTAACCCCAATTTGTAACTTTTGTGTGAGGAACATGGAGATTATTTTTGAACCATGTGTGATAAATTTTGTACTGTTCCCCCTTCAGAACTTATTCTGCAGCTTACTGAACATCAGTCAACTAGAGAACGCACACTAGCAGACTCCCAAAATTAGCTTAGTGGAGGCCCTTGGTATAATTCCTAGGACCCCAGTGGACATAAACTCTTAATTCCATGTCTAGGAAGGTGGCAGCATGGTGACTCTTTTGGCATCTTGCAGCTATAGGAGAGGAGATCTTCTTGGAATACCCTCTGCACCTGCGTAGCATGATGAGCTTCTGTCAGCTTGTAGTTTCTAAGCAAAGATTGGCTCTTTTTGGAGCTGCTTCTAGCTTAAGTAAATTATATATTTCAACACAAGTCTCATTGGTGGGTATTCAAAACTGAATGAAATTACCAATTTTTTTCTATACAGTTAGTATTACAGTTTATTTCAGATTTGGAACAATCATTTAGTAATTCAGATGCTCTTACAGTGATACTTTAAAAAAATAAAAAGCTAGTTTTAAAAAGCCAGCTTGTTTTTTTGTTTTTAAAAAAGTGGATTGCACATGCACACGTGCACGCACACACACAACAGCTTCAGATGTCTTGCTTAAATGAAAATAGTTTAGTGTGGAACAACTTGTCTCTTAAGATCGTTCTGATTTTAGATATTTGTAAGGGCTTTAACCTTTGTACTAATTTGTCTTAAATGTGTATTAAGGAAATGTTACACCATTTGCCTTTATTTTTCTTGCTTTTTATTAGACTTGGTAACCTAGAGAAGTAATGTGGCTAAAGAATTTTGAACTGTGTAGTATTAAAACTCTCTCCCTATTTAGCACACTTGCTCATTATAGCACCATTGATCAGTCTGATCTGTTTATACTATCAACTTTTTAAATAAACTGATGATATAACCAGAAGATGGGTCTGAAGAATGGGGAGGAGGAGGAAGTATTTAGTTTTTAAATGTGGCATGGTATGGTATTAGAAACTTCATATTTACTGTGAATATCAATATATATTGTTACAGAAAAAGGAATCCAGTTGATTCTAGACCACATTTAGTAGCAGTGTACTATTGTACACTACAAAAATGGAGACCTACTTGCAGCAGTTGAGATGGGCTTAGGTGGTTAAAGTGAGGTCTGGTATTTCAATGAGGGATGGTGCTCTCAAAGGATAATCTCACTTATGGAATTTGCTTCTCCCCTCTGTTCCAACAGAGCCTGAAGTTTGTTGATAGTCTTTTTATAGGGTTGTCTTTTTTTATTTAGGATAATCCTCTTTAAAATGACGAAAACAGGATAAATGAGTTTGGGATACCAACTGAATAGTGTTACCTGCTTCTGATAAGGAGCAACTCATAGACTGTCTCTATTTAAAGCATGACTAATTTTTAGCTACCTTTTGACCTTCAGATTTCCTGTCTGCACCTCTGCAGAAATAAAATCGTTCTGGTGTTATTTCACTACGCAGTGTTATCACAGTACAGATGCCAGTTTGGTTTTGTTTAAAACTTGTTACTGTAAGTATCTTAGCTATTGAGAGTAACTTTTTTTTAATTTAGAAAGTTAATGTATTAAACAAATTGATGTGGCAAAGCTTTTAAGCAGTAACTTGCAGGACAACTGTACTTTTATCAGATTTTATTGGGCTAAGGTAGCTAACTGCCCTTTTTTTTTTTTTTTTTTTTTATTTCACACACTGTTTAGCAGTAAAAGTAAATCTTTAGAAAGCGGATGTTCAACAGTGTAGAATAGTGTGGTGGGGTTTTTTTTCCCTTTTTTTTTTTTTTTTTTTTTTCCCCCC